>NC_142649.1:191854393-192157424 GCF_055504915.1 Nelumbo nucifera
GATGAGCGTAGTTTTGCGATGAACTTCAGATGCATGAGGAGTTGCGATGAACTCGAGACCATTACATGACCTTAGGATCACAGTAGACCAGGAATAAATATTGGTTACACATGCGTCTTTAGGTTACGCGCGTGATAAGGCACCACGTTAATTTAATAAAAGTGTGCCTGTTAAATGAATGACGTTACTAGTGCCACATTGGTTAAATGGGTCATGGAAGGAAGTAGCACACACGGATTATGAGAATCCTCAGACGAAAGGAAAGTTCATCCTTGAGAGATCTCATAAGACATGTGCTCCTTAATAACCGACAACGAATCCAATATTCCCTTTCCTAATAGGAATCAAACATTTTGTTCTTTCCTTTTGGGACATTGGGATATCTCCTTATAAATGACAGACCATCTCATAATGAAATCATCATTCGGTCATTCCATTACTCATTCGGCCTTATCATCTTATCACTCACATTTGCCCTAACCTTCAACTTACCTATTGCCATCAGTCTTCCTTTGTCTTTTAAGGAGACCACTCTCACGTAGCCTGACCACCGCACTTATAATAAGGCTGAAATGGGTTTTCAAAAATTATAAATAGGCATTTAGGGAACAAAGTGCCATCCGCTACCTCTGAGCGCACTTGGAGGTAGCAGACCCACTAAACAATTTTGAGGTATTTTCAGTGTTTCGAAGGTGACTTTGGAGGTGCCACTAAACAACCCCGCAACACTGAAAAGCGAAAAAATTGGTGTTTGGAGGTTGATTCAGTGCTACCAAACACCGTTTAAGTGTTAGGATGAAAAGTACAAGGGACTGAATGCCACATCCCTATAATTTACCTCTTATTATTTAATGACGAAACCACGCTAAATGATTTGCATTCTTTGGTGGCAATATATGCATCCCATGACCACACTTTTCACCTTTCCAATCTTTAAACGTCTCAAAAATAGAAAGTCTTTGGGAAGAATATAAATACAAATATGTATAGTGCAAGAACATACGAAATAATGCAAAATACAAGGTTTTGCATAAGTAAGCCAAAGGAATTGATTTTGGAAGAAAATGTTGGAAAATATATAGACCCAACTAATAAAATTAGGAAGTTTGATGGCATTGAAAAACAACTTTCAATTAAGGCATTAGGGAAAAAATCAAAGAAAAAACTAGTTAGATCTCCCAAGCTTTATTAAGGTATAAGAATTTCAAAAGCATTGCGTAGCTTAATAAGAAAAAACTAGTTAAACACCTTTTACTATGTTTCCTTTATATTTGCAAGTTTTTAGGTTACTTTTGTACCTTTTGTTTTACTATAGAATGGACTTTCTTCTTCCACCTTACTCATCTTCTCAACCTAGAAGAGCAAACTAGTATTTTAAAAATTTAAAATGAGTTGTTTCATTGATGATGGTATGTTTAAGTCCTAATGGGGTCGTAAGGTATATCTAAGTCTATTTAAAAAACTCAATGAACACTTAGGTCAATTTATAAAATCTCAAGGTATACTTAAGGGGGTGTTCTGTAACGTGGATGAGAAATTGGTGGGTAGGGGTGAGCATTATTCGGTTAAAACGGAAATACCAAAATGAAAATTTCGGTTTTGTTTTTTTCGGTTCAATTTTTTTTTGTTTTTTGGGTAATTTGGTTTTTAGGAATTTTGGTTTCGGTTTTCATAGTTAGAAATTGGGTTAACCGAAAAAATTGGATTAACTTAAATTCATTATATAATATGTAATATATTATATACACTATATAACATTTAATATATAATATACTATATATTTATATATTAATATATTATATATAATGTATTATAATGAAATTCAATTTCATAATATATATTATAGGTTATAACATATAATATTATATATATTAATTAAATTCAGTTTTTAACCGAAAGACGAACTGAAAATTTCAGTTTTCTTGTAATTCGGTTTTCATATTTTTATTTTGGTTTTTAAAATTTCAATTTATTTGATTCGGTTTTTAACCGAATAAACCAAATGTTCACCCCTATTGGTGGGTGTGGACCGGTCCACACAACACTCGATGGTAGGGACTGATCCACAACACACTATTGTTTACACCTGTTCTAAACTATGGACAAAACTATATGGACATAAATTGTCTATACCCACAAGGGCGTTCTGCAAGTAAGGTTGTTCATGGGTCGGGTTGGGTCAGTTTATTAGTGTTTTTTCAACCGGCCCGACCTAGTCGAGTTACCTATAGACTAAACCAAAACCGACCCTCTATTAAGTAAAATCGACCTGGTCAGTTTGGGTTTGAACCAACTCCAAGCTTGCACAATGCACAAGAACTCAAAGTGCTAATATCATATATAATATTTGAGAATATATATTTTGGAAATATATTTAAAACTGAAATATATATTTAAAACCAAAACATATATACAAATATATCGAAATATATATTTTTTAATTTATGGAAATATATATCAGATATATTTTAGAATATATATTTTTCAGATATATATTTATTATTTAAAACTAAAATATCTATTGAAGGTGCACGATCTGGATGCTCCTAGCTGTAGGGCAGCTCGGATGCCTGTCGCTAAGTAGGTCGATCGAACTGCAAAGAAAAGGAGGGATCAGAGAACCCAGGGTGGCTAACCCGGCGAGATCGCTCCGATGCTTAAGTCAGTACTTAATAATATGTGAGCTAAGAGTTTGCGAACAAGGAGAGCTAGAATGCACTTAATCGCGTGTACCTGGGTCCTAAGGGGTTGATGCCCTTATATAGTTGAGTTGTCATGGGTCTCACGAAACGACTTTAGGATCCTCGGTCCATGTAGATGAGATCTGTTCCGCTTTAGAAGGAGAGTAACGTACCAATCAATGAAATCTATCGTTACTGTCTGATATGGGTGGAGAGAGGATAAGGCATGCCATTACCCGGCGTGATCCCGGGAGATTCGGAGTCCGCTGAGAAGCATTTAGAGTTGATTACGTGTTACTTCGGTACTTGGGTGCCGAAGCGGCTTTGGTGCCGAGGTGCCCGAACACCTAGGCTCCCGAATTGCGGACAAGGCTCCCCTTGCTGAGTTATCATCCTTCTAGCAGGTCGTGTCCACGTGTCCTTACTAGGTCGGGCCAAATCACCCCTCATCAATTGCTGACAAGGCTCCCCTTGCGCAGGGAGTTTATGACGAGCCCAAGTGGATTTGGCACGATGTCAAGGTGGTACGGAGGGCGGACCTTCGGTTGGACCTGCATGACCGCTTGGCTCGACCAGGAAATGACCCAGATTGCGTATCAGGTACACGCGGACATCAAACCGATTATAAACTCCACGGACATCAACCTCGGGTGGCATGCAACCAGTTTTCATAGGAGTCGTTGGATCATGCAGATCTTGGCCGTTGATCCTCAGAAATGGTGGCTATAAATAGGGGTCAAAGGGCCCATTTTCCTTGCCACAAACCGCGTGACTGAGCTCTTTGAGATCGTGTTCAAGTCTCCTAGCTAGGTGTCAGCTATCCCCATGTCCGATGTCGTATTGATTTCTTCGGTCTTCTTTGGTGAGTTTGTCTTTCCTTGTTTTCGATTCTGTTGTCCATTCCTTTAGCATGTCTAGCCTTAGTTTAGATAGTCTCTTAGATGGGGAGCGGTGAGTCCGCTAGGACCGAGGTGGGCACCTCGGCACGGGCCGCGGAGTCTCGTTCTGTCGAGGTGGGCACCTCGGCACAGGATGCCGACTCCAGCCCGTCCGAGGCAGACTCACCTTGGCAAGAGCGCGAAGCTTCCAACAGGTCGGCCTCCACTTCACGTCGGGGTCTATTGCTGAACAGCTTCGACCCATCTTTAATGACAGTGGACAGGCTCTTGTCCCTAGTAGCTCGGTATAGGATACCTAACAACTTAGTGTACAACATTCCCTTAGGCAACTTTCCTTGGGATCATGGTCATGACGATATCATGGTCGTTGAGGAGCTCGTAGCCGGGCTGCGCTTCCCACTCCATCCCTTCATAGTTGAGATTGTCAAATTCTTTGGCATCGCCATAGACCAGCTCCACCCGAACTCTATCCGTAACATTGTAGGTACCATCTCACTTTTTCACAGTTATAATCGACCCCTAGACCTCGACACCTTTTCATCGATCATTTCTATCAAGAAAAATTCAGCATGTGTTCTCCCCGAGCATAGGTGAAGCTATTACATGTCTCCTCGCCCCGGGTACAAATTGTTGCACGAACTCACAAACAAAGTCCCTGCCTGGAAGAGGCGTTATTTCTTGGTTCGTAACACTAAGGGGTGGCCACTTCCAACTCACAAGAGGCCTGCCACCCAAGACCCTGGCGTCAAATTGGACCAAAAGACACAGGAGGAAGTCCGATCTTGGGCAAAGCTCGGGTTGAAGTTCGAGAACTTCGTGACCGAAGAGAAGCTCTTGCAAGCCGGGCTAAGTCCTCTTGGTAGGTCATCATCATAACTGCTATACTTTTTTTCCTTGTCTTGCTTTATATTCATCTTATTCTTACTCTGCTCATCGCCTTTTGTAGCTACCATGGCTAACATCCCCACCGATGAGCTCTTCGGGGGCATGCAGAAGGGGAAGAAGAAGAAGAGGGCCTCCAAGAAGGCTCACCTCCATGAAGAGACCACCACCTCCGACATCGGTGCCACCGTCCCCAAGCAACCATCGGTTGCTGAGAAGCCACTAGTGATCGACTTGGTCGAGGAGGACCAAGGTAAAGCTTCCCCACCCCACTTGCCTGAGGAGACCATATCTTCCAAGCCCCGACACACTCAGGCGACCACCCCATCGAGTAGCGATGCCTCAGCTCGGAGCATCTTGACTCCGAAGTTCGGTCTCCTCAAGAGCAAGGACGCGGTCTTTGCTGAGGAGGTTGCTTGTTGGGCTGATTTACCAGTCACTCAACTCGGGGCCAGAGCGACAACTCACTGCATGGTGGTACGTACTCAACCTTTGGGCTATATTATACTTAGATTTTGTTTCTTCTCTTGGTAGGTGGATTCTTCGATCCCTGCCCTGGCCTACCAGTCTGAGGTGAACCTAAAATGAGCTTTTGAGGCCGAGGAGTCCTCCCGAAGTGGCCACTCCGAACTGCACCTAGCTCGCAACGAGATCAACCAGCTGAAAAAAGATGCACGAGATAAGAAGGATCTGCTGACTCTACTGATGGCAGAGAAGAAGGAGCTGGAGGAGCGTGAGGTGACTCCTAAGAGAGAGAATGAGAACCTCGAGGCGCTGGTAAAGGAGCAGACTGATATTCTGCTCGAGGCAATGGAGGAGGCCAAGGTCAAGGCCGTCGAGGAGTACAAGTCTTCGGTGGAACATCGCGAGTTGTTGGTCGAGGCCGGGACGGTGGGCTACTGCAAAGGTTTTAAGCTTAGCAGAAGGTTGACCCGACGTGAATTCACCCATCTCAACCTCAGTGCCATCACAACATTGAAGATCACCAAGGAGATGGCTGCTGAAGCTACTAAAGACCCAGACTCCGAAGAGGAGAGCGAGGACGACCTCCTCGGTGATGAGACAATAGAAGAGGGAGAGGGAGAAGGTGTCGTTGAGGACCATATGGAGACCGATCAGCCTGCTAATGCTTCTATTGGGGATGAGGAGCCCCCAGATCTCCAAAGACTGCTCCCACTGAAGATGACACAGCGTAGGGTGGAGCAGAATCAACAGGGTGGTTCTTCAACAAGAACCTGACTGTTCACCAAGAATCTGATGGAAGGCAAGTGAGCACGACTTCAGATCAGTTTTTCTCCAAAAACTGATATCAAGAACCTTTCTCGATCGCTCCTAGAGGTGAAGATCGAACTGGCAATGGCGACAGCAATAGGAGAAGGCAAGAGCAAAAGATGGTGTCAGTCCAACTGTAGTTGTCTTCTCTCTTGTATCAGTAATTTGATTGGGGTGAACTGGGGTTCGCCCTTCTCCTCTATTTATAGACTCTCTTTAAAAGATAAGGATAATCCCTTATCTTATCTGCAGATAAAGATCAACCCTCCTAATCTTATTATGAGTTTCCTAATCCAAATATTTATTTGGATCTGGACTCTTTGAGTGGATAGGGATAACTCCTTTTCCTATCTGCTGATCTAAATCCCAGAACTGCCAATTCTTTAATTAATCATATTAAACCAGTTCGAATTGGGCTTTAGGCCCATTAAGTCAATGTGCTCTCTTATCCTCCAAACTGCTGACCAGTTGGATATCCTTGTATGGCGTGGGACCCAAACATTGATCTACACATCAGCCACATAGGTTCAACCCAGCCTCTATTACAAGGCCTGGCTGAATTCACTGTAGGAAACACTGAACCCCTGAGTCCATCACCATGGGCTCTTAATGGGCCCAAAATTTACACTAAATGGTCCCTGGGTCAAACCACCTTATAAAAACTCAAGGACTGTGGGCAGATGCAAGATTAGCCCATCAGGTATTACCCTCAATAGTCTTACACTTAACCTCTCAGCCCTTAATAATCAAACACTGCCCGACAAGAGATGACCTCTCCCTCGGCTGCAAGGAACAGTGTTGCACTCTCTACTCACATGGATCCCAGGAATTAAAACCTTTTGCAAACATTTTGAAACCATAATATATATATATGTGTGTGTGTGTGTGTGTGTGTATCTCTATATAAATATATTTTGCAAAACAAATTTCAACGGTTGAAATCGGTTATCGGCAGCTTTGGTTTCCATCAGAGAGAGTGCATCCTGATCATTCACTTTGTCCGACAAAGGGGCTCCTGTCACTATGATCACCCACTCAGATGAATTCTCGGATTGTCCCAACATACCCAGGTTTTGACCCCCTCTAAGGATCTCACTGATTGGCATATCAAAGACAGCCCAATCTGACACCTAGTGCAGTATCATAATCGAGTCTAGGGGTCATGTGTAACATTCCAGTTTTGCCCATCAATCTCCAAGGTCTAGGAAAATACTGGAATTATGGTCCGGTTCAGGGTTTCAAAAAAACCCACACTACATGTACCTCAGGTCTCACCCTAGTAGCTGAGACAAGCCACCCCAACCAACTTGGCGGCACATCAGTGTCAGCCTTAGCAAGATAAATCTCCCCATATCTATCCAACGACTGTGAAGATTCTAAACTAACAAGAGTCTCATATGTGTCCAGTTTAAGGGTATTACACAGAAACACATCATAATAACAAGAGTCTCATAGGGAGTTTTCGGAATTGATTTGGTTGGAACCCGGTTCAGCACGTATATCGTAGTCTCTAATGCGAAACCCCAAAAGGATGTGGGTAACTCTAAGTGTACGAGAAGTGATCGGACCATATCCAATAAAGTTTGGTTCCTCCCCTTTGACACACCGTTTAGATGTGATGTAGCAGGAGGAGCTAACTGAAATACTATTCCATTGACCTTCAAGTAGTCCCTGAATTCGTCAGAGAGATACTCGCCACCTCGATCCGATCGAAGGGTCTTAATTTCTCTCCCTAACTGTTTCTCGACCTCTTGTCTAAATTTTCTAAACTTTTCAAATGATTCAGACTTGTGTCTCATTAGGTACACGTAATCATACCGAGAGTAGTCATCGGTGAATGTTATAAAATAAATGTGTTGGTTACGTGTCCTAACACTCATGAGACCACATACATCAATATGTATAAGGTCAAGTGTGCCTGTACATCTTTCAGGCTTACTGTTAAATGGTCATTTCGTCATCTTACCCTGAAGGCAAGGTTCATAGGTTGGAAGATCATTTACAGTTAGAAAATCCAAATAACCATCTTTTACCAACATTGTGATACGATCTATATTAATATGGCCAAGTTGGTAATGCCACAAGCACGTGGGATTAACTGTATCACGGGTTCTTTTCTTGGGGATGTCATCCGATGTAGTTTCAGCTATGTTAGTTTTCAGAGAAGGATGAAGAACATAGAGACCATTTCAAGATCTCCATATGCGAGGAATTTGTTATTTCTTTCGATAGTAATCGTATTACTAAAAAGAATAGAATATTCATCAACACACAGTTTTGAAACAGAAAACAAACTTCTTCTCAAATTCTGTACGTAAAGACAATATTTTAGTACAATAGTTCATTCTCTGAAAATTAACTCCACAGTTCCTATAGTTGTAGCTGCAACACTTGCAGAAGTCCCCAAGTAAAGAGTCACCTCTCTGTCACTCAATTTTCTGCTTATCCTGAACCCCTGCAATGAGTTACACGCATGAGTCGAAGCTCCGGAGTCAATACACCAGGAAGCAGAAGTTACCAACAAATTGGTTTCTATGACACAAGATTCGAAATTACCTTGTCTCTTGGATTCCTGGTACTGATGACAGTTTCTCTTCTAGTGGATGGCCTGTTTGCAGAAGTGACAAGCATCTGATGCTCTATCTTTCTTCTGCTTCTTTCCCGACTTGTCGGCTTCAACAAGCATAGCAATGGGCTCATCCTTCTTAATCAGTTCCTCGGCCCTCTACAACATATTGCTGAGTTCCTGGATACTAACATTTAGCTTGTTCATCTTATAATTCATGATGAACTGATTGAAGGAAGGAGGCAAAGAATTTAGGATGGCGTCTACCTTCGTGAGTTGGCGAGCTAGACTCAAATAGGAGCAAAGATTTTTCTAAGTATAGAAGACTCTCGAGCTGGCAAGCTAGACTCAAATAGAAGCAAAGATTTTACTAAGTATAGATTACTCCCGAGTTGGCGAGCTAGACTCAAATAGAAATAATCCAACGTTATTATACGTCGGGGTGAACAAACACTGTAGGGTATATGCCCAACCTATCTGTGTCCAGGCTACTTTTGCCTTACCCATGCCAAAGCGACTAGGGTTTTCGGTTGCCCATGCCGAAGCGACTAGGTCTTAGTGAGTCCATGCCAAAGAGGCGACTGGTATTATACTGTGTCGAGGTCTCTCATCAGCTCGACACCATAGCCCTTAGGCTTCTGAGAGTGACTTGGGGTCCTCACTCCAGTTCGTCGTTCTTAGGATCAGCTCGGTGATCTTGTGGACTTAGTTATTTTTCAATTACATTGGGGTTTCACAGGTAGTATCTCCTTTGGTTGTTAATTTTCCAAGCTCGAGGTACCTGTTTTCCTTCCATAGTCTCGAGCTCGTAGGTTCCCTCTCCGAACACCCATCTCACCCGATATGGACCTTCTCAGTTCGGAGCGAGCTCACCCAAGTCGGGCTCAGGTACCATTACCTTACGGAGAACCAGGTCGCCGACTCGGAATAGTCGCTTCCAGACCCAGGCATTATAATACCGACCTACTCGCTATTGGTAAGCCGCAGTCGAATGTTGGCTAGGTCGTGTACCTCTTCAATCAGGTCCAAATTAGTCCAGAGCTCGTCATTGTTCGCCTCTTCGTCGTATGCTTCGAGCCGCAACGTCGGTACTACAATCTTTGACGGAATCACTGAGCCGCAACGTCGGTACTACTTCTGTCCCATATGTGACGTTGAAGGGTGTTTCTCCGGTCACAGTCTTAAAGGTAGTCCGGTATGCCCAAAGAACACTGGGCAGCTCGTCCACCCACAACCCTTTAGCTCGCGCAAGGCAAGCTTTTAGTCTGGAGAGGATAGCCCTGTTCGTCACTTCGGCCTATCCGTTTGCTTGCGGCTATGCTACCGAAGTGAAATTTTGTTGAGTCCCCATATCGGCACATCAGCTCTGGAATTTAATGTCCCCGAATTGTACTTCAGATCGGCAACAGGCTGATGGAGGATGTTGGCATGCCTTTGACATTTGTCACATTTCTTGATGAGTTTGACGGGTTATCGAAGCCCTCAAAATTAATTATAGTCCCACCTTACAACAAAATTGCTGTAACAGTGGTACCAGGTCGAATCACACAGGGAGCCAGTAATTAATTTCTCAGCCAAATGCGCAATTTAAAGAGTGGAAATTTCAAATAATTAAATTTCTAAACAATTAACACAAAATAGCAAATAACGATTAACAAGGAAAATTTCAGTCTTACCAAACTCTGATCCAAAGGTTCAATTTGAGTCAATTGATCACCGATCCTATGCTAAAAATAGCAATCTTGCAATTCAAGCATTTAACTTTTAGATTTAGTAGGATAGCCATAATAAATCTTATACCTTCCTAGTTTAGTTGACCAAACCCAACATTCAATCAACACTTATCATTAACCGACTGGGCACGATAGCGTTCCTTATCAATTAATGATGGCAATAAATTTTATGAAAGCAGTTAAACCAAAATAAAAATAATTGAGATAGCTGCAATTATTAAATTTTGTTATGTTTATTCCCTTTAGGTCAAAACATGCCAACACATTGGTCAAAGGCTGTTATGAACAATTGACCCACAAAGATATTGACCTAATTGCTACTTGTACCACTATTCGTGACAATTACGGATCACCGAACCATGGATAGCAGTAGGAAGATCAACATTAATTAATTTGTTAGACTAATTAACATTAACATCCATAAGAACATGCACAAGAATTAACGAATACTTGAATTAAAAGCAAGAATTTAAATTAAACACAGAACCTCACGATGACACAATTGAATCGAAAATCCCCCTTGAATCAGAAAAGAAAAGCTTAGCCGCTCATGGTGGATGACTCCTTCTTGCTCTGCTTCCCAGATGGATGGACTGATCTTCTGAATTGATTGAGTGCTGAAGCTAGTCCCCCCCCCCCCCCCCCTCTTTATATAGATTTAGGAGAAGGGCTGTTTTCCAACTCCCTTTAGGAGATTATCCTCAAAATTAGAAAGTCCTAATTGGTTCTGAACTAATTCTATCCTATCTCTTATCTAGTGATCTAATCTCAATCTTCTTATCCTTCTAGAATTACATTTGAAATTTAAATCTGATGGGGCTCTTTATTCTTGAATTCGAGTTGGGCTCTTTAATAACTTGGGCCGCTACAAGGCTTTCCTGCGAATTGGGCTTCAACAGTGAACTGGGCTTTACTACAAATTTTCTCCGACTTGGGGACGATTTTGACCTTGACGCAGACCGAATCTATCAAAACCCAAAACAAGAGAGTTGTGGAGTTATTCCTTATCTTTCTAGTGCATCTTGAATCATCCCAATCGGGTTCCAGAGTTGAGACTTATGCCCCGATTACTGAATGGTGCCGAAACTGTGTAAAATCATCCGATTAGCCTTGTTTTCCTCTAGTTGCCTTCTTGGTTGCCCTGAATCGAAATACAAGAGTAATGAGTCCAATTAAATGCTATTTCACTGTAAAAGAATGAGTAATTGGGGATAAAAATATAATAATTTTTATTCACATCAGAGTTCGAGTCCGTCTGCCTTCATAGTGGGCCAATAGTAGCCATGCCTTAATGCCTTTTGGTCGATCGCTCTGCCCCCCCAAATGTCCTCCGCATAACCCTTCATGGATGTCGTGAAGTACGAACTCAGATTTTGAGGGTCACAGGCAACGTACGTAGGGGAGCGTGAAGGACCTCCTATACAACCATCTGTCTATAAGGGCGTACTAAACTGATTGACACCCTACCCTCCAAGCTACATTGCGTTCTGCAGGTAGGGTCATGGAGCAGATAATCAACGAGCGGATCAATCCAGCTCGATTCTGCTTGCAACACAGGAGCGACCTCTTCTACCCCCCGCCCCCGAGAATGCTGGGCCGAGGCAGGTCCTCTATGTACACAGTTTGCATGGTGTTGTCACTAGTACTTGTTAGCTGTCACAAGGCATCAGCCTTAGCATTCTCGAACTTCGGTATCTGCTTGATGAAACAAGAGCTGAAGCCTGGTAGGATCTTCCTGACTTTGGTTAACTACCAGTTGTGAATTTGCTGCACACGATGAGATGTTTTCTACCCATTTCCTTCACTAATTTTATCCCGACAATTAGTGCTTCATACTCCGCCTCGTTGTTCAACGCCTTGAATCCGAACCGGAGAGCATATTCCAGCTTCACCTCGCTCAGGCCGTACAGTATCAGTCCTGACCGGGACCGGTGCCACGCTGGTTGACGCCTCTGACATGTTAGCAGGCTCAGTCGGTTTAGTGGCCGGCGTGCTAAACGTTCATTCTGCTACGAAGTCCGTCAAGACTTGGGCTTTAATCACTGGCCGTGGCTCGAATCGGATGTCGTACTCACTCAACTCGATGGACCACTTCGTCAACCTCCCTGATACCTCGGGCTTAAGTAAGATGTGTCTCTGAGGTCTATAAGTAAGGACGACGATGGTATGGGCGCAATTTCCGAGCTGCCACTACTAGTGCATATGCTAGTTTCTCGATGTCAAGATATCTACTTTCCACATCCTACAAGACATTACTTACGTAGTAGACTAGTCGTTGGACCCGGTCTACTTCTCTGATCAGTACCGAGCTGACCACCTCATCACTCGTGGAGAGGTACAACTTCATATCATCTCCTTCCTCAAGTCGGGTTAAAACTGAGGTGGTACTTAGGTACCTCTTCATCTCATCAAATGCGAGTTGGCACTCTTCGGTCCATTCGAAATTTTCGTTCTTTTTTATTGCCTTAAAAAGGGTAGGCACCGACTTGCCAACTTAGACATAAACCGGTTTAGGGAAGTTACCCGGTTAGTTAGCCATTGGACTTCCTTGATATTTTGGGGCGGTCACATATCTAAAATAGCCTTGATTTTATCCGGATTAGCTTCGATGCCACGTCGGTTCACTATGTAACCAAGGAACTTGCTCGACGTGACCCCAAAGACACACTTGTTTGGGTTTAACTTCATATTGTACTTCCTTAAAATTTAAAAAACAACATTTAAATAATCGATTAAAGATCTAGAAAATTGGGTCTTCACGACCATGTCATCAATATAACACTCCACTTTATTGCCAATCAAAGGCTCAAAAATTTTGTTTCCAAGTCGTTGGAAAGTTGCTCCAGCATTTTTCAAACCAAAGGGCATGACATTATAATAGTACAACCCAAGTTCGGTTACAAAAGCAGTTTTATCCTGGTCGGCTTTGTCAATCCTAATCGGGTTGTAGCCAGAGTAGGCATCCATGAAACTCGGCGACTCACGCCTTGAGATTGCATCAACCATGCGGTCTATTCTGGGCAGGGGGAAGCAATCCTTTGGTCTGGCTCTGTTCAGGCCAGTGTAGTCGACACACATACGCTACTTGCCGTTGGCCTTATTCACCAACACAGGGTTTGCGACCTAGCTCGGGTAATGGACCTCCCTGATGAAGTCTGCGGTAAAGAGCTTCCCGACCTCCTCATTGACTGCCCTCCACCGCTCTGAGGCGAGGTTGCGTTTTCTTTGTCTAACTGGCCTGACTAAAGGGTCCACATTAAGTTTATGAGTTATCACACTAAGGTCGATTTTGGGCATCTCTGCCATGGACTAGGCAAAAACATCTAAATTATTTAGTAATAAACTTGCTAGTTGTGTTCGGAGCGATTTGCTTATCAAGGCACTGATCTGGAGAGTCTTGGTCAGCTCGGTCTCGGAACCGGTATGTGGCCTGTCTCTTCCATCGGGGCATCTTGCTTCTCGGTGTAGTCCATTGGTTGCTCCAGCTCGATGTCTTCCATAGCTTTGGTTTTCCCTTGAGGGCAGCCACGTAGCACTTACGGGATTCGAGTTGATCGTCTCATATGACCCCTACCCCGTAATCTGTGGGAAAGTTCATCGCGAGATAGTAAGTTGATAATATCACACGTAAAGCATGCGTGATGAGCCGACCTATTGTAGGGGGACGTAACCGTGACCACTGACGGGTTATCGAAACCTTCAAAATTAGTACTAGTCCCACAACAAGATATTTGCAGTAAAAGTGGTAGTAGGTCAAATCCCACAGGGAGCAATTCAGTAATCTCTTAGCCGAATGGATAAAGTAATTGAGTGGGAAAATTTAATAACTAAAATTAAAAGAATAAGAAAGCAATAACAAACTAAACAAGAGAAAATCAGTCTTACCGAATTCTGGTTCAAGGGTTTGGGTTGAATCAATTGGCCATCGATCCTAGGTAAATTTCAGCATTTTTGCCATTCAAGCATTTAACCATAGATTTATTAGGATAGCCATAATAAATCTTGTGTTTTCCTAATTCAATTGACCAAACCCAACATTCGATCAACCCTTATCACCACTCAACTGGGTACGATAGCGTTCCATGTTAAATAGTGATAGCATTAAGATTTGTGAAAACAGTTAAACCAACATAACAATAATTGAGATAGCTGTAATTACTGAATCTTGTTCCATCGATTCCTTTAGGTTGAACCATGTTAAAACATTGGTCAAAGGCTGTCACGAACAATTGACCCAAAAAGACATCAACCTAATTGCTACTTGTACCATTATTCGTGACAATTACGGATCACCGAAATCATGGATAGCAGTAGGAAAATCAACATTAATTTAGTTTGTCAAACTAATTAACATTAACATCCAATAAAAATATGCACAAGAATCAATGAATACTTGAATTTAAAAAGCAAGAAATAAATTAACTACAGAACCTCACAATGACACAATCGAACCTCCCCCCTTGAACCAGGAAAAGAAGCTTAGCTGCTCATGATCTGCGCAATTTCCATGCTTTGCTTCTCCATAGCCGAACTGCTTTCTTGAGCTTCTTGGTCTTCTTGATGATCTCTTGGATCTGGGAGTGAGTGATGTTAGAGCTGGTCTGCCCCTCTCTTTATATAGCCAAAGGAGAGGGTTGTTTTCCAACTCCTTCTAGGAGATTATCTTATCTTAAGGGAGTTCTGATCTTCTTTGAACTAATCCTATCCTATCTTTTATCTAATCCCCATCATTCTTATCTTTATAGGATTACATTCAGAATTTAGATCTAATAAGAATCTCTCCCTCCTTGGAGGTTACATTCGAATTAGGACTCTAGGCTCTTGCATTCGAGTTGGGCTTCTCTGATAATTTATGATGCTTCCATGTTCTTCTACGAGTTGGGCTTCAGTTGTGAAATGGGCCTGGCCGCGAACTTGCTCCGACTTCAGGCCCGATTTCGGACTCGATGCCGACTGAATCTGCAAAAACACAAAACATAAAAGTTGTGGGCCTTTCTTTCATCTTTCTAATTCTTCTTGAATTGTTCGATTCGGAGTTCAGAATTGAGAGTTATGCCTAGATTATTGACTGTTTCCGAAACTGTGCATAAACACCCGATTTGCCCTGTTTTTTTCCAATTGCCTTCTTTATTGCCCTGAATCGAAATACAAGAGTAATGAGTCCATTTAAGTGCTACATAAATGTAAAAGAGTGAATATTAGGGGATAAAAATTGGGTTCTTTTTTGTCTCATCAAATCCCCCCACACTTAAACTTTGCCCGTCCTCGGGCAAGACAAAATTCAAACAAAAATAAAACAAGAACAAACTAACTATCCTACCAATTTTTAAACTCAACTCTCCTTCATCTTTCTCCACAAATATTCTAGGTTAACTATTGCGAACCGTTAAATCAACACAACCAAGTCATACATGACTCATTCATCAGTCAATCCAATTTCTGCTACTGCAAACCAGGTAGTAAATTAGGGAAAACCTTTTTATCTTCTCTCTCTTTTTATTTTCTTTTTCTTTCCTCTGAAGAGGTGAGTGCATTTTATGCTCCATCTCACCTTTGGATTACTTGGTCTGTAGGTGCATTTTATGCTCCATCCTACTGTTTGATTTACTAGCTAGTAGGTGCATTTTATGCTCCGTCCTACTATCAGATGACTTGGCTGGTAGGTGCATTTTATGCTCCATCCTACCATCGGATTAATTGACCGGTAGGTGCATTTTATGATCCATCCTACCAATTCTGGTAGGTGAAGTATTTACCCTATTTACTTAAACATGAATTTAGGACTAGCTTAACTAGAAAATGGCTTCAGATAAATCATGTATTCCTTGATCATATTTCTTTACTAGGTTCACAAGAATTTCCCTACAACATTGCTTCAATTGATTGCAAAAGAGTTGTGGTTTTGATTTTTTTTTTTGAAAAGCAAATGCAGAAAAACACGACCTAAATCAAATTTTAGAATGCAACCTAAATATCCCTCCCCCACACTTAAAATTTACATTGTCCCCAATGTATGGTTAAATGCAAAGAAAGGGCAGAAAAAACTAAAATAGGAATGTAAAAACAAAAAGAAAAAGGAAAAACAAACTTCCCTATTTTTAATAATCATGGATTGCATCCTCTAATTCTTGTGGATGCAGCTTTCGGTGTGCTCCCCTTCCATCCATCATGGGCGGGTTCAATTATGAAATAGGGGCCTTCGTATCCAATTGTGCACTCGATTCTAACTCCCCATTCATATCTTTTTCAAAAATTTCTTGCATAGTTGGATCAATAGTGTCAACCGAATAGATCAAATGATCTTCATTTGTGTACTTCATAACTTCAAAAATATTAAATTTAACAGTCTCCTCGTCAAACTCGATGGAGAGGGTACCCTCATCCACATCTATTTTGGTCTTGGTCGTTTTCACGAATGGCCTACCTAATAGAAGTGGGGCTGAACTTGTGATCGTGTCCTCCTCCATCTTCAGAATGTAAAAATCAGCTGGAAAAATTAAATCATTAACCTGCACCAATACATTCTCAACAATCCCTTCTGGGTAGGCGTTAGAACGATCAGCTAATTGGATAACAACTCTAGTTTCCTTTAAAGGACCTAATCTCAAAGCATAGTAAATCGAGTATGGCATGACATTGATAGATGCACCTAAGTCTAGCATGGCATGCTCGATTCGCTTATTGCCAATCACACAAGGTAGGGTGAAATACCTGGATCAACATGTTTTTTTGGTAAGGTCCTCTTGATCACGGCTGAAACGTTCTCTCCAACTCTTACCTTAATAGGGCTCTCGTTTGAGTCCTGTACCTCATCTTCTTCTTGTCCTTTATCCGCCTTCCTTGGTGAGGTAGGTTCTAGCTACAGTTCCTTCCTGCTTCTCGGCACCACTGCACTTACATTCTCCTTAGGGTTGACTACCGTTTGTCATGGTAAGTGGCAAGTTGGCTGATTTGGTTCCCCAAATTCTGAATGCTGTCTCTTGTTTCCTGCTGAAATTGTTGAGTGTTAGTAGCAAGAGCCTTAACGATTTCCTCTAATTGAAAGAATGGTAGGATCCATCTAATGGACGCCATAAAGGTTGCGGAATGGGTGGGGTGAATTTCAAAAATTTCCTACCTTCTCCCAACTGGGAATCATATTCCCTGAATTTAGAATACAATATTCAAGGATCTACTTGAACCCTAATCAAACCAGATCTGTACCAAAAGATAAATGGGAGGATTATACCTGATCCGGAGAAGCAGTATCTCCCAAAGTTGGTGTTCACGCCCAAAGAATGCTCCAAGATCTGTCCCTGCTGAAGATGACACAGCTGTGGATGGAACAGAACCAGCAGGGTGCGTCCTACACACTGGATCCTTCACAAGAATCCCCTGGATGTACTAAACACTGAATTCTTTCAGTCTTTCTTGCAAGACTGATGTCAAGAACTGGTTTCTTGACTTTCTTTTCTGCAAAGATCAAATCTTGCAACAATGCAGATGGCGGCGGCAGGAGGAGATTTCCAGAAACGAAAAGGCTGAACTGTTTTCTTTTCTGGAGAGAATGAGATCTAATCTCAATTCGCAGGAACCTTTCTTGCTTACCAGAACCTCTTGGATCGAAATCTGATTTCCCTCTCTTGGTTCATTCGAAATCTCCTCCTTTCTTCTTGATTAAGAAATCTCCTAATTAGGAGTTATCCCAATCCAAATCAGTATTTGGATAGGGGATACTCTTAATCCTTTTCCCAGATAGAGTTAGCTTACTCCTGATCTTATCAGGAGGTTACCAGATTCAAATCTGATTTGAATTTGGTCTCTAAGAGTGGATAAGGCTAAGAGCCCAATCCTTTTTGCTAACTGCAATCTCAAATTCGCCCCATTGATGGGTGATCATATCAGCCCACTTCGAAATGGGCTTTTGGCCCATTAAGTATTCAGTGTTTAATTAGTTTCCAATCTGCTGCCCAGTTGGGCTTCTTTGTATGGCGTGGGACCCAAGCATTGATCTACACACCAGCCACATGGGTTCGGCCCAGCCTTTAATAGAAGGCCCAGCCAAATTCACTGAAAATCTCAATGAACCCCTTGAGTCCATCGTATGAACCCTATGGGCCCAACACTTACATTAAGTGGTCCCTGGGCCAAGCCATCTTATAAAAACCCAGGGACTGTGGGCAGGTGCAAGATTAGCCCATCAGGTATTGTCCTAAATGGTCTTACACTTAACCTCTCAGCCCTTAATGATCAAGCACTGCCCGACAAGAGAGGACCTCTCCCTCGGCTGCAAGGAACAGTGCCGCACTCTCCTCTCACATGGATCCCGGGAATTAAAACCATTTGCAAACATTTTGAAACCGTACATATATATATGTAAATATATTAATTTTGCAAAAAGAAAATTCCAACGATTGAAATCAACTGCCGACAGTTTGGTTTCCATCAGAGAGAGTGCATTCCCGATCATTACCCTTTGTCCGACAAAGTGGCTGATTCTGTCACTATGACCACCCACTCAGATGAATTCTCAAACTGCCCCAACATACCCAGGTTTTGATCCCCACTAAGGATCTCACTGATTGGCATATCAAAGGCAGCCTGATCCAACACCTAGTGAAGTGTCATAATCGAGTCTAGGGGTCAGGTGTAACTTTCCAGTTTTGCCCATCTATCTCCAAGGTCCAGGGCAAGACTGGAAATCTGGTCCGGTTCAAGGATTCAAGTAATCCCATGCTGTATGTGCCTCGGGTCTTACCCTGATGGCTGAGACAGGCCATCCCAACACTTGGTGGCACACCAGTATCAGCCTTGGCAGGATAAATCTCCCCAGACTTATCCAACGGCTGTGAACATTTAAAACTAACATGAGTCTCTACAAATGTCCAGTTTTAGGGTTTTACACAGAATTAAACCAAACAACATGAATCAAACATGCACTTTATTTATTTCCACTAAACAACAAAAGTACATCAAAATGATTGAAGCTAAGGGCATACAAAACTGTCTAACACTAATGACATACCTGAACTTGAGGGTTGACTTTGCGCTGTGATGGGTGCTGAATATTGGGGATGTCGATTGAAATATTGGGGCTGATATCTCTGCTGTCCTCCTTGGTTCCTATTGCCTAGATTTGGATGATCCCTCCACCCCGGATTGTAGTAATTGGAGTAGAGGTCATAATTTCGTTGGAGCTGCCCCGGGAATCCTCCTAGACACTTACTTGCTGTATCGATCCATCCTGTAGTGATGGACACATGTCCGTAAGATGACCAGGGATCGAACAGATACCACACATGGTATTCCTTTAGATGCTTATAAGGATCCTCACCTGGAAAACCATGAAATATAGGCAATAGTTGAATCAAACCAGATTTGAGTTCAAAGGCTACCTCAAGAATGGGATACGTTATGCATAAGGGTTGTCGGTTCATAATCGGTGCAGCCAACTCCCTTAATGTCCTCTCTCTGTCAGCCATTCCTTCTTCTTCTTCGAAGATGGGTAGATCACAAGCAGGTAAATCGCAATCTGAGTTCACCCTTTTAGGTGAACGATCCTTCCTTTGTTCCGCCTCATTCCTTAAATGACAGGTGGTCCTCTCAATTTTGGGGTTGTACTCGAGTTCACCTCGTTGAGAAGCACGAGTCATAAAACAAGAAGGTTAACAAAAGGAAGGTAATAGCTAAGAAATTAAAGTTGCTCCCCGACAACGGCGCCAAAATTTTGACGGGTTGTCGAAACCCTCAAAATTAGTACTAGTCTCTCAAAATTACCTCTTCTCTTTCTCTACTTCGCTCTACCGGGTGGCTGGAATTCACCGGTGGGTTGTTCCTAGCTGAGGAACGGCGAGTCTTGCGATGTCATCATTGTTGCTTCTTTGCTGGTGTTGCATTTGTGCTGCCAGCCTCAGTGTTGTCAAGTATCTCAATTTTTCTCCGAATGATGGGACGAGGTGGATCGGGGGTCCTTCTCGCCGCTTCTTCTTCGCCACGGGACCGGTAATGTTGTCTTGGGGTGCCAAGGGGTCTCCTATTGAGCCCGCACCTCGGGCCCCAAGCTGACGATCTACGTTCTCCTACTGCGGAAGCTGCCAACTATGCCTCTTGGGCTTTATGAGTTTGGGCCTATCCTTCAAGTTCCCCCTTTGTGAGATTGGGGGAGTACGTCGTTCATCTACTTTACCCCGTGGCGGGGTTCATCCCGAGGGCAGGGTTTGTCTCGATGGAGGGACCGATACCTATGAAGTTCTCTCACCATGGGGAGGAGACTGGCAGACACTTTGATGGGCCTGATGCTGGTTCTGGTTCTGAGTTTGTCCTTGATGTTGACTTGTTGGCTGGTTCAGCTACAGCGGTGGAAACGACTGTTGGTACTACTGGTAGAAGTAATAGTGCTGAAATTGGTGAATCTGCTGCCTCTAGATCTGCATCGTCTGGACGCTCTGAACGAGGTCGTTAAACTAGGAATGCTCAACCTTGGGGGGAATCACGGAGGGCTCTGAGAATGTGGTGTTCACTTGGGGGAGTGGGACATTCCCTTGCTGGGTGGTGTGCGGCACGGACAGTGATGAAACCCCCAAGACTGTCAGGGGAATTGTGAACTAGCCAATGGTCACCGAGGGACCTTGGGAAATGGTCGTTTGTTGCTCTTGCCCCATGGCGACGTTCATGTCTAGACTCTTTCCGGTATTGCTGGAGGATGCCATTGAGAGTGAGATTGAAGTTGAGATTGAGACTGGGATTGAGATGACCTTTTGATCATTTCCCGCAGACGATGCCAATTGATGGTGCACGATCTAGATGCTCCTAGATGTAGGGCAGCTCGGACGCCTGTTGCCAAGTAGGTTGTTCAAACTGCAAAGAAAAGGAAGGATCAGAGAACCTGTAGTGGCTAACCCGGCGAGGTTGCTCCGATGCTTAAGTTAGTCATTAATAATATGCAAGCTGAGAGTTTGAGAACAAGGAGAGATAGAATGCACTTAATCGCGCGTACCTAGGTCCTGGGGGGTTGATGCTCTTATATAGTTGAGCTGCCGTGGGTCTCACGAAACGACTCCGGGATCCTCGGTCCGTGTAGATGAGATTTGTTCCTCTTTAGAAGGAGAGTAACATACCAGTCAATGAAGTCTAACGTTACCGTCTGATCCGGGTGAGGAGAGGATAATATCTGCCGTTACATGGCGTGATCCGGGGAGATCCAGAGTCCGCTGAGAAGCTTCTTTAGTTGATTATGTATCACTTCGGTACTTGGGTGCCAAAGTGGTTTTGGTGCCGAGGTGGCTCTGTGCCGAGGTGCCCGAACACCCAGGCTCCTGAACTGCTGACAAGGCTCCCCTTGCTGAGTTATCATCCTTCTGGAAGGTTGTGTCCATGTGTCTTTTACTTACTTGGTCGGGCCAAATCACCCCTCATCATCTATATTTAATAGATATTTTTTTTAGATAACTCGGTTCGGTTCGGTTTCAGTTTTCATGAAACTGAACCGAACTATCGATTTATTCATATTTGCAACCTGAAACTAACCGGTTGTGAAGAAAAACCAGTCGACTCGAGTTGGGTCGGGCTGGGTTGGTCGGTTTGGATTTATTTATGAATTTGTCTACACGGACCACACCACACCTATTCATTTCATACATCTCATGTACAACTTGTGAGATAATTTACAAAATCAATCATGTAGTGATGCAAATGGATTGGGTCGAATTTGAATCAAGGTATATCCAAATCCAATCCGATAACAGAATACAAGATCCAATCCAATCCAAAGATCCGATTATATCTCACAAATGGTAATTCAAATTCGAATACGTTAAAGATGTCAAGTATTTGAATGTAATCCAATCCGATTCAATCTATTAAAAAATTAATAAATTATTAAAAATATAAGCATTTTTTCCAACTATTTTTATCATATATATTAATATATACATGTATTTTTATAAAAAGTTTACAAAAATGCAATATAAACATATTTATAAATTAATTAATTAATATATACATGTGATTTTATATTTAAATATGTTTATAAATATATATATATATAGGTCGGATCGGATCGGATAGGGAAGATCCAAATTCCAATTGGATCTAATCCAAAAATCCGTAAAGGGTTATCCAAATCTGACAACAAATAGGGTCGGATTCGAATTGGATGATCAAATCGCATTTGCACCCATACAATCATGAATGAAAAAGCCCCACAATTTTAAGCCAAAAGTAAATTGAAATAATAATGGATAAAATAAAATACCAATATGTAATTACTAATAAATATAAAAATAAATATATTTATCATTATAATATTATATTCAACAATAAACAATTTAAAAACTAATTTCAATATAAATTAAAATATATTAAAAGATTAAATAAAATGAGAGTGTTAGACCAGTATTAATGCACTTGCGTTACGCTACATCCTTCCCACAAATTGTCCATACCATAGTGTGGCACATCTACAAGAAAATACTATGGATGATAAATTGAGGTGTAATCAATCCCTGCAGTTGAGACTAAAAAGAACCTTTTTTAATCCCCTAATATTCACTCTTTTACATTAATTTAGCACTTAATTGGACTCATTACTCTTGTATTTCGATTCAGGGCAAGAAAGAAGGCAATTGGAAGAAAATAGGGCAATTCGGATGATTTTGCACAGTTTCGGCAATAGTCAGTAATCTAGGAATAACTCTAAATTCCGGACTCCGAATTGGACAATTCAATAGGCATCAGAAAGATGAAAGAAAGGCCCACAACTTTTATGTTTTGGGTTTTGACAGATTCGGTCCGCATCGAATACGAAACTGGGCCCGAAGTTGGAGCAAGTTCGTAGCCAGGCCCATTTCACAGTTGAAGCCCAACTCGCAGAAGAGCCTTGTAGCAGCCCAAGTTTTTAAAGCAATCCAACTCGAATTCAAGAGCCAAGAGTCCCAATTTTGAATATAATCTCTTGAGAGAGAGTCTTATCAGATCTTAAGTTTTGAATGTAATCCTAGAGAGATAAGAAGATTGAGACTAGATCATTAGATAAGAGATAGGATAGGATTAGTTCAAAACAGATCAGGACTATCTAGCTAAGATTAATCTCCTAGAAGGAGTTGGAAAACAACCCTCTCCCTCAGCTATATAAAGAGGTGGGCGGACCAGCTCTAGGCATCAAAGAATTCATCAAGCAAGCTTCAGCAACTCAAGCTACCAAGAAGATCAATTCAGCCTACTGAGAAGTAGAGCATGGAGATTTCAAAAGTCATAAGCAACTAAGCTTTCCTTTCTGGTTCAAGGGGGGAGGTTCGATTGTGTCATCGTGAGGTTCTGTATTTAATTCAAGTATTCATTGGTTCTTGTCCATATTCTCATTGGATGTTAATGTTAATTAGTTTGACAAATTAATTAATGTTGATTTTCGTACTGTTATCCATGGTTCAGTGATCCGTAATTGTCATGAATAGTGGTACAAGTAGCAATTAGGTTAATATCTTTCTGGGTCAATTGTTCGTGACAGCCTTTGACCAATGTATTGACATGTTTTAACCTAAAGGGAATCAATGGAACAAGATTCGATAATTGCACCTATCTCAATTGACCAATGTATTGATCGAATGCTGGGTTTGGTCAACTGATTTAGGAAAACACAAGGTTTATTATGGCTATCCTAATAAATGTAAGGTTAAATGCTTGAATTGCAAGACTGCTGAAGTCTACCTATGATCGATGACCAATTAACTAACCCGAACCCTTGAATCAGAATTCGGTAAGACTGATTTTTCTTGTTTGATATTGCTATTGCTTTCTTGTTCTTTTAGAAATTTTAATTATTAATTTTCCCACTCCGTTATATTATTCATTCGGCTGAGAAATTATTCCCTAGATCCCTGTGGGATTCGACCTAGTACCACTATTACTACAAAAATTTTATTGTGGGACTAGCATTAATTTTGAGGGTTTCGACAACCCGTCACCTGCCCATGCTATTTTGTGGACGAGGATCGTCCACACAAAACAGAATAGCACATTCTATCGTGGACAGGACCAAAATGGTCTCGTCCACGATATTTTCACACTACCGAACACCCTCTAAGTTATCCTTTAATTAATTGTAATATGAGGGCGATGGGGATTAAACATTATTTCGCTTGGTCAAACAAGTTTTAAACCAAGTGAAGAAAATGCTTAACCTAAAAGCTTAAGTTGTTAGGTGAGGTCCTTGAATAGGTTTTTATTCTCTAATAAAAATTAACTTTTAGTAAGGAATACTTAAAACAAAGAGACATGAATGTCTAACCTACATGCCCCATTTGAAGTTCAGAGGAAGAAATTGCCATTGGTCTTTTGTTTAAATGTTTTTTTTTTCTTTTTTTTTTCTAAAAGCATGTTTAGAACTTGATTAACATGGATTAATGTACAATCTAAAGATTCTAAACATGATTCATCCTAATTATTAATGCCTCCATTTTTTAATGGACTTAAAAGGGATCTCTCTCTCTCTCTTTTGTGTGTGTATATATATAAGTATGTAAGTATGTATGTAAATAGTGTCTCATCATTAAAGATATAGTCTCTTAGCAATAATAAGCCAACAATATAAAGTTTACCTCTGGCAATTGGGAAAGGATCTTCATAGAGAAAAAGTGTTGATTGGAGGGGATCTCTAAGTTTACAATGCATCTTGGCTAGCAAATGAAGCTTAAAAAAAGGCTTTTAGACTTCAAACCATCCTTTTAATGGTAAATGAACCAAAGAGGCCAAGACACGTAAGTTGTGCTAGGGCCACTAAGCACTAATTCCAACCACTAATTGACGAATTGGGATTTGCTTCTCATAGAGTGCACCTCACACCAATCTCACTCTCCCATCCCATAATGTATGGAGAGCATCTCCCTGTGAATAACAACACAAAGTGCGGGAGATGTTTCTGCTGTGCAATAGTGACTGGGAAACATTGTGAGGTTGGTTTGAGGATCAATCAATAAGGAGCATATCTAGACTCCTAATTGATAGATCTGATTATACTAGATGGGTAGAGCCTCCATGAGTCCGGATCTACTCCTTACAGTGCGTGCCTCACACCGACCTTACAACATATTTTGACTGCACACCAAGAACATCTCCTGTCCTTGAATTTATTATTCATGGGGAGATGTTCCCAATATAGGGTGGGATATGGCTGTGAGGTCGGTGTGTTGCACGCTATGTGAGGAGTAGATTCCAATCCAAGCCTCCATACAAGTTGCACGTACGAAAAGTGGACAGATATCTGATAAATGAGGTTATTTTGGTCATTTGAAATTATTTTTACTACTAGTAGGCATCCTTATAGTTTCATGTATTTACTAAGACTATCCTTTGATTTTTGTATTACTAAAACACCCCTATAATTTGCATACGTTTTACTTAATTCACCCAAAATCTTTTTTTATATAAAAAGTTGACCCATCAATAACTATTGTATTTTCATATGGGAATGGCTACATGACCCCCTATAAGGCCTGGCTGAGCCTATGCTATTGAGAATATTCTTGGAAATACCACATTACCATGAGAGTGGGGTGAAATACTAATTACCCCCTATGTTCTTTTGATAAAAAAAAATAAGCATTTATATTATATATAAAAGTGGGAATGCATAGTGGGAGTTTTTTTGGACTATAATTACCCCCTATTTCATTGTTTGAGAAAGGGTATAAAAGTAATTTTATGGTAGTTTTAATGCCAACTTTAATTGCTACTAAAATGCCCACATTTGTCTATCTAGTGCATCTCTAATTGTAAAGGTTGAAAATATAACTTCAATTATTACTTTCCACCTCATTTAATCCCCTCTCATTAAGTCTTATAACTTAAATTATTACTCCCATTTTCTCTTATTAAATCATATATTAAGTTATTTTCACTAATAAATGATACTAAGTAGATTTATGCCAATATTTTTAACAATATAAACTCGTATATTTTAAAACTGACTCAATAACCAACCCATTATTTAAAAGTGGTGGCTAAGAAATTCAACCATCCAAATCAAGTTGATCAACCTATATAGTCATATTAATGAAATTAAAAAATAAGTGTAATCAACAAGGATATTTTTATTGATAATGAAAATCAAATACATAATTTAGAATTGAGAAAAAATTAATTTTTTTACTGTTTGGCAAATATCAATAGTTCAACTTTTGTGTCAAATTTGTTAGCGTTTAATGTCATAAATAAATAAATAAACAAATCAATCAATCAATAAAAATTAACAAAATATAAAAATAAAAATGAAAAAAATGAATAAATTTTGCAAAGGAACATTTAGGTGCATGTATAATATCATATTAAACAAGAAGTAAGGGTGACATATCATAATTATTTTTACACATAGAAACAAGAAGATTATAGAACATTCTTTTAACTAAAATACTCAATTTTGAATTTAGTCCCTATTTAATTGTGATGTTTAAATTGTAAATTGAACTACTACTTGGGGGTGTCAGTTGGACTAGATTTGGTCCAATCTGATCTAGTAAATATTTTGGACCATTTTGGACCAGTTTAATTTAATGTCTAGACTATCCAATCTATTCAAATTCATTTTAATTTAGATTGGTTTCAAACCAAACCCGATCCATTGACACTTGTATTCTTATATATCAATGGACCATATATTGACTTAATCCAACCCAATCCAATATAAATTTATTATGGACAGACCGGTTCCAATCTAATCTAATAAATATTTTGAACCGGATTGGTTCAACCCAATATGTCTTGTTGGTTCGTCCAATCCATCAAAATTGATTTTGCGTTGGATGAGGTCCAATCCAAAACCAGTCCATTGACACCCTTATTACTACTTTTTCACTGTTTGGGTGACACCTTAGTTGGCTGAAGCTACCACGTGATCTGCCTCTGTGGCCAATGACTTTAGACCATGGCAACACACGTCACCACAACCATGTCATGAAGAGGCCTCATGAGGAAACAGAGTCTCGCATAGACACGGAGACATGGCCCACCGGGGAAAGCAAGACCTCTTGAGAACCTCGGTGGGTGACCTCATCCCAACAACCCCACTGACCTCATCCGAATATAACACAGGTGTTCGGTCTATATAAAGGCATCTACCCCTCAAGGTAAGCTCACTGTGATTTAATACACATTACTCTCCTTGGCTTGGACCAGCTGTCTAACTACTTAGCCCAACTGATCTCTCTCTTTTCATTATTGACTTGAGCATCAAAGTCCCTACCTGTGGATAAATTCCTCGGGCCTCTGATTCTCTTTGTGCTTGTAGATTATGGTGCATGGCCTCGTCCTTCCACCTCGACCTTATCCAATTGACAAGATTATTTGCTACATATTCAGCTCGACAACCTCAGATCGAACAACATCATTTACCTCATTCAATTGTCTCTATTTAAATCTTACATTTCTTTGATAAATGAACAAAAAGAAAAGATACACCAAAAAGATAAAACATTACAAAAAAAGAATCTTGCCAAGTAGGTAGACCTATCAATGATACTTGAAACTTCACAACTCAATACGATAATATTTGGATGAGGCTTTTTATGTAATTAGATTTGGATTTTGCAATCTGCATCCTATTAATAATTAAAATAAAAAAATATAAAAACAAAAAGTAGAATACATATTAATATAAAATTTTTTATACATCATTACTATCATCATCATCATCATCATCATCTAGAATTGCCACGTGCAAAGCACATTCGTGCTTACTTGTAACATAAATGAATTAGCGTGTGATGTGTCCATCCTAAAAACGCTCTCAACAACATAGGCTGTCAAAAAAAAGGGGCATTAATTAAAGGTTTTTACTTCAAAATAGTCATAATTATCTTATCAACCTTTAAAAAAAAAAAATAAACCCTTTCCCCATTCTTTGAAAAAAAATAGGGCAAATTTTTTTAACTACCCCTAAGGTTTAAGAAATTGACTAACTATACCCTTACTGTTTCAGTATTGCCTTAAAGTACCCCTACTATTGCTGACAATTGACTAAGGGCTCGTTTGGCAAGCCTTTTTGGGAAGATCTTCTGGTAGCTCTGACAGTCAAAAGACGCATTGAGCTTTTGCATGAAGATCTAAGCAGCCCGAAGCTAGTTTGGCAGATACACGTCTTTTCGTGTCTTTCTACACAAGAATAAAATGCAAAAGACGTGGAAAGCTTCATTTGGAGCTTCCCGAAATCAGCCCAAAATGGGCTTCTCGCGTCTTTTCGGCGCTCCGGCTTTTGGCAACTAGATTTTCTGCGAACCAAACGGGAATAGACAAAATCGGTCTGCCCGACTTGTAAACAACCAAAAGACCGCATGGAAAGATGCGTCAAACGGGCCCTAAATCTTCCTTACTGTCATTGTCCATTAACTGAAGAATTAAAAAGACTATTTTTTCCTACTGAAAATGGAAGAGCTTCTCCATTCATCTTTTCCAATCGACAAAAAAGGCTTGATTTCTTCTTCTTCTTCTTCCCTCTCTCTCTCTCTCTCTCTCTCTCTCTCTCTCTCTTCCCACTCTTCTTTCCCCCATCGACCTCACCTCCCCTATTTGAGTGTAATACCACATCATCGCTGTTGTGACTTCTACTCACCGGTCGATTCAATCTTCTTCTCTAAAGGTGTAGTCAGTCGGGAACCGCCTCTATAAATGTCTAAAGCGCCACCATGAGTGCATGCCCGAATAACCACCGCTCTCTTTAACAAGAAGGGGAGTGAGATGTTGTCGTTGAAGCTGTTCCACATGTCTTGGAAACACACCTGCACACATGTCTTGGAAAATAGTTTTTTTCTCTTACTAAAACTAGTTTTTAACTTGTTCCACATTGGAAAATTACAAAACTTGTTTTGAGTTTTTAAATAGGAGCTTATTTACACTCCTTAGAAATAAAGAGGAGAGTATGGAGGGCGCAATGAGCTGCTTTAGAGGCACACTTTGCTCGCACTTCGCGCGCACCCACTTGACTCGTGAAGGGCAGCTTTGACTTTTGGCGTGAGGCTAACTATTGATGTTTCAACGGTCACGATTCGATTAGGTGTAATCAAGAGGCACTACTCAAAGTTAATAATCATTAATTGTTAACTACCTTTTTAACAGTCACAATGTTTGAAATTGTGACTGTTCAATGAGCCTTTTCTGAACCAGCACCTTCCTCTGGTCCATTACTCATCAGAAATTATTTAAGGAGTGTAAATCAAGCAAATGCACACACAAGTTTTTTGAAAATTGCTTTTGTCTCTCTCAATTCGATCTACTACAGTCTCACAGAAGGTTTCTTTGGAGACTCTTCAACTTTTTTAGTTGCAGATTCTCGCTCAAGGTTCTGTTGTATCCTGCGAACGAATTTGCCTATAACCCAACAACAAACTCAATAAAACCGAGTGGGGGCAAATAACATTCTAAAGGTAGTGTCTTCAGACACACCTCAGAGCTTCTCCTCCAAGTTTCAGTGACCCCAATTTCCCAAGACAAAGTGACAGAGATGATGAAACTGAGTATGATACAACTGTTATTCAAAAGAAACTCTTCAACTTAACCAAATCGGTCGCTCCTTCCTCCCTGTTAACTTTACTGATACCTCACCCCAATTTCCCAACACAAAGTGCCTCCTAGTTAATTGCGCAGAGTGAGCGGGACTTGTACGTGGTGATGATGGTGTTCATCTTGTTGATAGGAAGAATTAGAAATGGAGAATGGAGTGAGACTTACTAAGGTGCATGGTTTTACAAAGGATGGGAGCATAGAAGAATATTGATAATGGCGATAAAGCATTATTTGTTCTTTTGTCGTTGATGCCAAGTACTTGGAAGCTTAATGGCTTGTGTGATGTTGCTGACAAAAGCTTTCAAAGAGGGGCTCCTATAAAAATTGCAAAGTCGAAGTCGGAATCATAGTCAGAGACGAAGACAAAGACAGAGTTAGAACTGGAGACATAGATGAAGATGGAATCGAAATCAGAATCAGAGACAAAGTCGGAGTTGGAGTCAAAGCCAGAGCCAGAGAAGTAGACAAAGATGGAATCAAAATTGGAATTAGAGACAAAATTGAAGTTGGAGCCGGAGACGTAGATGTACACGAAGACGGAATCGAAATAAAAAACAGAGTCGGAGTCGGAGTGAAAGCCAAAGACATAGACGAAGACGGAATCAGAATCATAATCAAAGACAAAGTCAAAGATGGAGACAGAGACTGAAGGAGATGGAGTGGAACCATAAAAAAGGTATTTTAAGAATTTTAAAATATATCTATAACGTTGATGTCACATGTACCTGGAATTTGACGGAAAGTTAACGATAAGGGAAATTTTAGACAATTTTCAAAAAAACTTGAGGGTAATTTAAAACAATATGTAACATGGGGTATAGCTAGTCAAATTTGTAAATCTTAGGGGTAATTTAAGAAATTTGCCTATATATAAAAGGGATTAAAATTTCTGCTGGTGGATTGAACAATAAAAACCCTTATATAAAACTATAGGGTAAAATACAAAAAACTTCTCGTAAAGTTTCTGACAATCAAAAAAAACTACCCTGTAGTTTTACTTTAGCAAAAACCTCCCCCTAAACAGTTAAAGTTATTGACAAAAACCTCCTTTCCATCATGATTTAGACAAAATAAAAAAATAAAATTATGAAATTGCCCCTTCTTCCACTTCCTCTCGCAATAGAAGGGAATAACATGAAATCCTTCCCCCAATCTCCCTTCACTAGTTTTTCTCATTGACTTCTTCTTCTTCTTCTTCCCCATGTCCCCATTCTCTTCCATCGAGTTGATTTGAGTTGGAGCAACCCGAAAGGCACTTTTCAATCATCTTCTTCACGGTGGCAGCAACTATCAGCGGCGTCCTCCTTGAAGCTCACTCATTCTCTCACGAGAACTTCAGGTTTTAGCTAAGCCTATTAAAAATTAGTTTCAAGCTGCCGCCCAGCATAAAGCAACTGAGTAGTGAACGAAAAAAAAATACCTACAATTGGCAGCAATGGCAACGAGTCCAACACCACTTTGCCCAAGGCCCTCCCAACTTCTTAACAATATACGAGTCCTCATTCCCAAGACTCTATTGCACTATATCTCTGTAACCCCTAGCCAACTCCTAAAGCATTTTGGCTACAAACTTCAGAAATCCTTTAACCTAGTCCTTTAGGCTCTCTACTTCAGCACCATCACCTTCGATCCCCTCGACACCTATAAAATCCGCCCTTCTTGTTTCCAAAGCAGCTGGAGTGGTTCCAATTCCGTCGTCGGTGTATCTTATCCTTGTGTCCTCCACAAGGCTTGCAAGCTCCTCTCGTCACAACTTCAATGCTGTAACTTCTGACATTTATACAACATACATCCACAAACACCTAATTACAGGATCACAACATCAAGTTCTTAGAATCTGCTTTCATGAATTTAACATAGAGATGACGCAGAGGTACCAAGTCGATCGCTAGTGCATGGTTCCATTGGCGTGATCCGAAAATACATATAGCAGAAACCCTAGCTGTCCAACAATTAATTAACAGACTAATCCCTCCAAGTAAGTCAATACAAAATGGCTAAAAGGCAAAAGTATCAACACTCTTTTTCTTCCCTTTAGACAGACGGACAAAGACGTGGATGCTGAAATCGTTGTTGGCTTGCTGCAGGTCTATTTGTATTGAATATCGATACGAATGGGCACTTTAACCGTTATCGCCATTAATGGTCGTTTAAGCTCAACACTCTGATGATCAATTGCTGAAACTCTATTCACTACCACCGTGAAAAAGATGAACGGTGCCTTTCAGGTTGGTCCAACTCAATCGATTCGATGGAAGAGATTGGAGATATGGGGATGAAGAAGAAGATGATGATGATGATGAAATCAATGACAAAAACCAGTGAGGGGAGATTGGGGGAAGGATTTCACGCCATTCTCTTCTATTGAGAGAGGAAAGGCAAGCATGGGCAATTCTGACATTTTAAAATATTTTATTGACTCTCTAACAATTAATCAAGGGTAATTTTATAATTTTATTGATTTTTCGTATGAATCACTAACGGAAGGGAGGTTTTGTCAAAATCTTTAAAAATTCAAGGGATGTTTTCACTAAAATAAAATTTATAGAAGAGACTTTTATGATTGTCAGAAACTTGAGGGGGGGGGTTATTTTACCCCAAATTATAACAGGTGTACAAGTAAATGACCCTACTATTGACCTTATTCGTAATCAAGTTAGGTTACGAGGATATCGCCTTCCTTGAACCTTCCTCATTTAATTGCTTTGTTTCCGAATTCCAAAAACCCGACATGTGTATGCTCCAGCGAACCTTCGTCGGGCCCCGCCCCAAACCGAGGTAAAATCTACTACTCCCGAAATTTTTATATTGATTTAAAGCGTTGAAATCACAACCGTTGAGACATTAATGTGACTTGTGATTCCGCATTAACGTCATGTTATCAATTCAAGGAGGGGTCATTCGAGGGTCGTGATTTACAATATAGCCGAAGGATAGGCCAGTGACTGTAGCAGATATTTCTTGCCCAACGACTATTTCTCAGTTCGAACTACGAGGTGAAATGGCCTTCAACAGATAACAGCACAAGTCACCTTCAAGCCACTACCAATTCTTATTTCTGAGCTCTAACGATATGTTCTCGTTTCTTCACCTGGCATCGACGGCATATTCCCTTCCCAAATCGGCTTCCTTCCACGGTCGTCTTCCTAAGGGTTCCGGCAACTTGGCACCCATGAAACGGCTAGAAAGCAATCCTGAATTCCTCCAAGGACGTGGTGGCCACCTCCTCTCCGTCATCGGAAAACCTGTCTCCACGGACAACGTGGGTCAGAGGTTGACGAAGCTTCTCCTCAATGTTACTATCCAAGGGAGATTGGGAACTATTCATGTGGTTATGTCTCTGGACAACACGGTTGAAGATTTAACAGAGAATGTTTTACGTATTTACTTGAGAGAGAAGAGAAGACCGTTATTGCCTGAAACAGATCCTCGGCGTTTCGGGCTTCATTACTCGCAGTTTAGCTTGGAAAGATTAAACCCCAAGGAGAAGTTGAGCAACTTGGGTTCTAGGAACTTCTTCTTGTGTCCAAAGGCAGACATCTCTGTCAATTCGTTGTGCTCGGACCAAGCAAAGAAGACGACTGTGCCATCGTTTCCATGTACAGCATTCATGGATTTCGTGCTGTAGTAGTGTACCTCTCTAACCCTAGCTATCTTAAATCTTAATCTCATTCTCCTCTTCATTCCATCTTTTCATCCATCTGAAATTCTGTCACACTACTTAATCACTTATAGATAATGCGCACAGAATCTGTACAGCAATTTTGATAATTGAACACAATGTGGTTCAATCTTGTAAATATTAACTAGTGAAAGAAGTGATAATCCAACTCTTATTAAGGCTCTGAAAGATCAGATCCCCGCAGCTGCCCGAGAAGCTTATTTTCTGTGTAAAGAGTAATCTGTAAAAAGGGAAAAAACTGAATCTGGTAGTTTTGTTGAAGCCTTGCCAACCTGGCTGGCAAACTTTGTGGATACAGTAAAATTAGTTTTTACCAAAAAAAAATTAGTGAAAGCTTAAGCTCGTCTAAGTGCGATCTCTCTCTCTCTGTCAGTTCTCTTTCAGTCTGCTTGCATAATGCCATGGAGCATCAAACATCTGCCCTCTTAAATAACCATGTTTCTATGTAGGATGATGCCTCTCAGCCTCATCAAGAACTCTACCAACTGTAAGAAGCATCCTGGAAATCGATTTGCCTATTGGACCAGCTGCTTTGCTCTCTGTATGGCGATATGGAGAGAAAACCATATAGATCCACTGATACTTCTGGGTAGATGGGTGCGCCTTCAGAGGGAGAAACTACTCAAGGTTGAGTAAAACTCAAGGTGGACGCAAATTCAAACGCTACTACTGGGTTGGTATTTTCGTAGAGATCATATGGGCTGAGGCTCACAGTGAACTATAGCAGAAGCAAAGCAGTCCCGGTTAGCTCTTACCGGCCTGTTAGAAGCCGAGGGTAATAAGGATTAGCATTATAGCGTATACATTTGGGGTTGTCTTTCCTTAATTGAGAATACTATTAATGGAAGTAGATTTAATGTCTTTCTTTAATCTTCTTTTGGTGGAGAAAGCTGATCCACCCGGAGGACGGAGGTAGGGGTGTCAATTGGACTGGATTTGGTCCAATCTAATCCGGTCCAATCCAATGAATATTTTGGACCATTTTAGATCGGTCCAATTTAATATTTGAACTGTTCAATCTGATCAAATTCGCTTTGATTTAGATCGGTGTCAACCCAAAATCAGTCCATTGACACCTATATTCTATCTTATATCAATGGATCAAATATTGGCTTAATCTAACCCAATCCAATATAAATTTATGACGGACGGACCAAGTCCAATCCAATTTAATTAATATTTTGGACCAAATTGGTTCAATCTACTATCTTTTTGTTCCGTTTAAATTGATTTTGGATTGGACGAGGTCCAATCCAAAGCCCTGGTGGTAAAATCTGAGGTTCCCTAAGACTATGTTTGGTTTGATAGAAACTCATCTTTTTCTTTCTCCTTTCTATCAAACCAAAAATAGCCTAAGATATATAACCCGTGGCAAATTTTTTGGGGGCTCTCAAAAATAGTCTCCAACCGAGGGCTAGGTCAGTTGGTATGATGGCTGATTTGTTCCAACCAATGTAATATATGTATTATTTTATATTTAATTTATATTTTTAATTCTGTTTTAATTTTTTATTTGTAAAAAATATTAAAAATATAATTTGAGGACAACAAAGAGATTTTTTTTTTTGTAAAATAGTAGGGCCTTGAGACGTATAGATCTTGAAAAGTTACCCAAAATAAAAAATAAAAAAACATCTCAATCGGATATCAGAGTATAAAGTTATGGCCTCCAAAAGTTTGCAATACACATTTAATGTGCAACCTGTGACTCGGGTCAAATGGGTCAATGGTCCAACCATCCAAGTAAGACTGTTTGTGACCAAGTCAACAGTTTTTTATCATTTTTGGGTTTTACCAAAATCCGACCTTGAATCTTGGTTGGGTGATGATTCGAACAATTCAACTGGCTGGGTCAACGACTGGTTTAAAACATCAACCTCAACCATCGACTTTAAAAGAAAAGTTATGAGTGAATACCAAAATGGTGTGATGGAGTTCGAGTATGCTCTCTAAGATTTGCTTCTCACGGAGCACTCCTCACACCGACCTCATAACATGTATCAGTTGCACATCGAGGTACTTATGTTATTATTCATGGGAAATGTTTTCAATACACACTAGGATGTGGTTGTGAGGTCAATGTGAGGAGCAAATCACAATTTGGTGTGATGATTTCATAATCTTAAAAGTAACGACTCCTACAAGGGATTTGGGCATCGAATTGGGATGTGCTCCTCACACCGACCTCACAACCACATTTCGTTGTGTATTGGGAACATCTTCCATGAATAATAATATAAAATTATGGGAGATGTTCCCAATGTGCGACTGGTAGGGCAGGGCTGTAAATGGGTCAGTTTGGGCTCAATAGACCTGATGGACCCAAACTGATTAGGTTGGTTTTGGTTCCAGGAACTAGAACTTATGAGTCGATTCTGGATCTTGATATATTGTTCTAATTCTTATCGATTCTGTCTAGTCCCAAAATGATTCAGACCTGACCCGACCTATATATATATATATATGTATAATATATTAAAAATAATATCATATATTATATTTTTTTAGGTATATTATAATTGGGTCCATTGGGTTAATCCCGATTGTCCTAAGAACCGATTGGTTCAATTTGGGGTCTAAAATTACAGACCCTACCGGGTGTGCTTTGTTTCCATGTCCTTAATATTTCTTGTCGGGCCGGTTCCGATTCTACCTGGACCCTACCTAGACCCGGCCTGTTGGCAACCTTAGTTGCTGTACAGTGAGGAGCAGATCCAGACTCTCACGCGTTGATTAATACCAAAATAATAATAAAAAAATACTCTCCCAATCATCTATTTTTGAAAAAAAAAATCAGCCTAAAACACATTGTCACATATGCAAACTAAACCCAATTTCGTAGTTTTTTTAGGGTTAAAACCGAACTTCGTAGTTAAGTTTTAAAATCTAAATTATGAACTTTAAAATGACTTGTATGAATGGTGAAAACCACCAATTAGGGCATGTATGATTTAACTCTTCTTCACTTTTCTGACATTCTCTTGAATATATTATGGCCTTTTAATACCTCCATAATCCACCTTTATTAGTATTAGTTCGACCCGAAAATTCATATATTTGAGCTCAACTTAGCTCAAGCTCAACAGTGAAAGTTCATATTAAATTGTAAGAGAAAGTTGGAAAAGTAAAGGAAAGTTTCAGATAATAACCCAAAATTATATGATAAAATGTTATGTCAAGCACATTATGAGGTAAAAATATTGTCCGAAAATATAAATTATTTGATACGTTATTTCTAAAAGGTATAAACACCGAAAGTCCACATATTTTATATGTAAAAACATATATATTTTATTAAAATAAATATGCAAATATACAAACATAAATATGTATTGCTTTATGAGAATATATTATAAAGCATTTTCCTTTTAAATCATAATATTAACACTATATTTTTATATGAAAGTTGTGAAACCATCTCGTCTGTTCCATATTTTTGAAAAACCTGCTCTTCACTACAATTTGGCTTTCAAAAAATGAAAATACCGAGAAGCCCATTAACCAACGTCACCACTCACCAGCCCACAATCTAAATTCCATATATCCAAATGGATCGATGATCAATTGATCCATCACTGTGATTGTGAGTTTGTGTTCGGGTAGCCAGTACCCAGTAGCCTGTTCGAAATTCGAATCCCTACATTCGAAGCAAACGACAACCAGGGATCAGGGTGCTTTACGTGCAGAGCCGGCAAAATTGTTCTAAACTTCTAATAATGGGCAAACGGTAATTTACAAAAGGTTTTGGAGTTGAGATCAGATATTACAATCGGACGGTTCCCGATGATTGCTGAGGTTCTTTCCCGCAATCTTAGCTCGAGGAGGACAGCTCGTGTTGTCTTCGTCCTCCTCACTCCTCAAGTGGAGCCAGTGGTGCGTCTGTTACGCATCCGGTTTATTTTATAGCCTTGGGTTATTATATTCGTATCTTGTTAATGGAATTATGGAAGCCTCAGTTATTATTTATTAAACGGTCGGACCAGGACAGGGAAATGGTTAAAAGGGATGGGAGGAGCCTGAGTGGGGGAGCTTGGGGGAGTATCGTTGTGGTGCGCCAGCGTCAGTGAGCGACTGAGCGGGTCGCATGGTATTGTCAAATTAAGGGCAAAAGAAAGGGAGAGGGAAGCGGGGGCATGGATTGGAGTCTTCTCTCATGGCTCTTGTCTTTCTTTCTCCTCATAGCTCTGATCGGCTTTATCATCTACCAGGTCATTCAAAACCCTAGACAAAATATTATTTTTCACTGCTTTTTTTTTTACATTTCTCATTCATTAATTGTATTTCACTATTTTGTGTCTCTGCCTATTCAATTTATGTTATGTTTTTTTTTTCCAATATATAATTTCAAGTTTTGTAGCCTCTTGACGAGAAATTACACTTATTCTAGAATGAATTACTTGTTTTTATCACAAATTCACAATCTTATCAGTGTTACCTTGTATTCCATAATTTAGGATTTTATTATTTCTTTTTAGTGGTTATTTCTTTTTCTTCCTTTCTAGTTATACGGTTTCCTGTAGAGACTCGAGCTTTTCGGACACAAGCATCCCAGTGTCTTAAGAAAGTCGTGAAATTATTCATGTAAAATTCTCCATTTACTTCTCTAGGCAACTTATTATCTTTAAAGAAACAACGGATCCTTGTAGATGTAGGTAAGATTAGAAGTCTGGAAGTTACTGATAAAAAAAAGTCTGGAAGCTACTGGTTTTGTTCTGTAGAACTAAAGTTAATTTGGTATTTTGATGCTGATAAGAAGCAAATAGAAGCAGGGTTTTTAATTAATGAGAAGATTCACTGTATATTCTTTTCTTTCTGACATGAAATGTGGTTGATAGTGATACTTTTTCATCTTTTGGCTAAACTAATGTAATTGTTATAATTGTTTCTACAAATATATTCAACTCTCTCAAGGGAGGGTTGTGCGGGTTTTCTGCATTATATTATGCATATTCAACTCTATCTGCTTCATTTTCATCTTCTTGCTTTAGTTCCATGGGAGTATTTGTAGCATTTATTGAAATAAGAAAAAAGGGTCATTTATTAAATTTCTATAATGTGGTGTTATTTTTATAAGTATAATCCAGATGCTTAGTGTTATTTTTATAAGTATAATCCATATGCTTAGTGTTCTTTTTATCTTGCTATATAGTGTTCAACATATATATTAATTTAAGCACTTTCAATTAGAAAAAAAGGTTTAAGCACTGGCCTATTTGTTTCTTTAGTTTGTTTTAGCTATCCATTTTCAACATACAAAAACATAACTTCTGACATGAAACACATTTCTTGCAGCTTATATGCTTGGCTGACCTAGAATTTGATTATATCAATCCCTATGATTCAGCAAGACGGATAAATAGTGTGGTCTTTCCAGAGTTTGGCACGCAAGGGGCCCTATGCACCCTCTTTCTCATATCAGGGCATTGGTTTATGTTTCTCTTGTGCCTTCCATATCTGTACTACAATGTGAGAATGTAAGTCCTCTACCCACAACCCGTCAAAGTACACACATAAAAAGCACTCGTAGGATTTTTTTTTTTTTTGGTTCCTGTGAACTAAAAAGTATCAGATATAGAGAGGCTAGAAATCCAGTTCAGACGACTTGAATTTCTAGAACTTGAGATTAGATTGGACAGCATGAGTACAAACCTACAACCACTCATGCGTTGGTCAAATGGACCCACACTGGTAAGGGTCTTCAAAAGCTGGGCTGCATATGGGCCAATTAGGGTGGAATGCCTGATCCTCAACACTGGTAAGTGTCATTACTCAATATTGGTCCTTGCCTGCCATCTATTGTCTTGAAAAAGGTAGGCTGGATATGAACCTTCAGCATATTTTTGCACAGAGTGGCTGCTATCCAGATGCAAACCCATGTTCTCTCTCTTGTGAGCCAAACTCTCAACATTACTCAGCAAAGTCAGAAACTAGGACTGTGAGTACTATGTAGAAAATAGAAAGAAAGGCTACAAACATCCCTAAGTCCTAATTTAAAATCAGTAGCTATTCAACATTCCCCTATACAAATAAAGACTAAAGTGAAGAAATGAAGGCAACTATAATAAGGTGGAGCATATACAATGTTGTGAGGGCTGGACCAGATGTTGACTTGCTAAGGTCGGTAAGTCACAAGCTGAATGGTTTAAAAACCATATTTTACTGCTTGATCAGGAGTTGAAAAGATTCAATGTTCAGTTTCTACAAATAGGAAAAAGCTTAAAATACATCTAAGGAACATGTTTGATCTCCCAAGATATTGTTTTTAAAAGTTAAACTAGTGATAAACATGTGCAATAATTAATCGTTTTTGTCAATAACTATCAAGGATTTTATTAATACGTTAAAAAGAATGATGTACAAAAAGGATTCTGCTAATTTATCAAAAAAAAAGGAGGATTCTGCTAAGGACCCCATCTGATAAGGATAAGGTAGCCCTAACTACCTGCCGCTCATACTATATATTCACTTTCCTTGTTACAATTAGTTCCCCAAGGGACCGCCTTCCAGAACAGCTATTCCCTACTTATAATAATTAATGTTTGACCAGCAGCTGCATACTGGATTGATCATCGACTCCACCTGATATTTAGCCTAGATAGAGTAACTATTTTGTGGCACTATCATTTCAGTTTAATTTGATGTTTCAACTTTCAATATCCAGGTATTCACGGAGGCAGCACTTGGTAGATGTGACTGAGATTTTCAACATGCTTAACTGGGAAAAGAAGCAACGGCTTGCTAAGATTGTCTATTTAATTGTCCTTGTCTTCTTGACCATATTCTGGTATTGCTACAAAAAAGCTTGCTGTTCTTAAGGTTGGAAGTGTTTTAACCAGCTGAAAACTGAATATGTAAAGACTTTTTGTGCATATTTATTAATAGGATGATTTGGAGCTTATTGGAAGAAGACATGTAGTAGGTAATGCTGCTTGTATCTCTCCAACACCACAGAAGGTACTCGTGCTGTAAGTATCAAATGCATTAGAGTCTTGTTTCCTATTAGGAATACATGCTGTAGGTCCAAATCTGGTGATGCCCATGCAGGGGGGGAACTTGGACCTACTTGGTGGGCCCTCTCTTGGATGGGAACCACAACATAGAACTCAACATATTCAATGATTATGACTAGAGCTGCAAGTTGGATGCCCAAACTTGAAGAATTTACACAGCATCTGGTCGGGCCTTGTCCGTTCAGATTTCTGCAAATGCTCAAACGAGCCTGGCCAAGTTGCAGCTCTAATTATGACGACATGATAATTTTTCTTCCTGCTAGAATATCTATTCCAAGTAATAGTCCAGCAAGAGAAATATAAATATACTGCTTATTTTGAAGATTGTAGTCCTTAAATGTGCTATGCTGATTGAATTATCATGCCGAGCCTTAAGGGATGTCCACAATATGAAAATTTTACTTGGCATTTTTGTGTCAGATGTAGACTTTTTATCCATCAGACTAACCCTTGGGATTTGATGTCAGGTCCATGAGGTAGCAACTAGCAATTAGCAAAGTAGGCATCTTCGGTTCTGCCTTAGTTGTGACACTTAATTCTGCTATTGAGGCCATTTTATTGGACTGAAGCCTTGATTTATTTAATTGATTTCTTGTGTACTTGTAAATGTATGGCATTATACTGCTTCAACTGTAATTTATTTTTCATTCAGAATTTGTTCAGTGGCAATGACATGAGCTTTGTTTAATGGACATCTTTTCAACGGCAAGATGAAAATGGAAAAAAAAAGGACGCAATACATGCATAATCTGGAATTACAGATACTGAAATTTGTTGATATTTTATCAAAATGATCCCTCAAAAAGTTGATGACTCATGCTAGGGTTTTTGTACTTTGACGACCTGCTTTGCCTAGGTATGTTTCAAAATGCCAGTATAGTATCGGTACTTAAAAACGCCCGAAACACTTTTTTTTTAAGTTTTTTTTTTTTCAAATTTTGGTTTTTTCAGAAGCTAAAAGAAGTTTTTTTTTTTTTTTTAATTATTAAAAAACGTTGGAGTTCCAAAACACCTGGAAACAGGCGTTTCGAGGCATATCGTTTTCAAAAGATACGATACGATACGATACGCCCGATACTTTATACCATGGTTTGTTAGCATGAGTAGATTGAATGGGAGTAGTGCGTTGAACCTTCCACTTCCAAATGAGATTTAGTTTTAGACAGTGGGTTTTGAGTTTTAACTCAAAATCCTGCACCACTCAATTATTTGAGTCGTTTTTGGTAGCCTGGATTTTCTCTAAAGGCTCCATTTTGAAGGAGTACAAATACAAATATATAGAATGCAAAACTTTGCATTTGGTATTATTTTGTATGTATTTATACAGCACATATTTGTGTTTGTATTCCTTTCAAACTGAGCCAAAAGTTCAGTTTAAAAGGAATACAAATACAAAAATGTAGTGTAAAATCTTGTATTTTATATTATTTTTCATGTATCTGTATTGTACATATTTGTATTTGTACTCTTTCCAAATAAAACCAAAAGAATGACTGCATTATTTGGGCGGCAACTCTAATGAATATTTCATATGAAAATGTGAAAATGGAAAGCACCAAAAGATCAAGCCAATGAATTATCCAACATATTCGTATATTTGTTTATATTTTTATTTTGTGGTGAGGACCTCACGGTGAGGTGCCTCATGCTTATGGTAATTAATTTATTGAGCAATAATAAAGGTACGTGTACGTGATACAAAAGAAAACCTTGAAACGTAAAGGCGATAATCATATGATAACATCACATCCCCTTCAAAAAGGTAAGGAAAACTTCTGATCACATAATCATATGTTCATATTCACATGAAAATGAAACTCTTTACACAAGAAAAGTGTAATGAATCACATACACCTCTCATGATCCTTTCTTTAAGAGAATACTCTCATGATCAGGCATTCAGGTCTCTCTCTCTCTCATCAATTAGTAAGTCTGTCCATCTTATTACTTCAATGGTTCAACCATATTCTGTTCTATTCAATTCACTTATTACCATCAGGCTTCAAAAAGGAAATTCACTTTGGAGTTGGAATCGGAATTAGCCAAAAATTTTGAATTTTATATTAATCTATTTATTATTACTTTATTAGTATTTAATAATTAATATCTTATATTATTAATTTATGAATATTTTATTAATATCTATTATTATTTTAATAATATTTTATTATTTTCTTATATTTCTTATTATTTATTCATTAATATGTTAGTATTTTATTATTACTTTAATTACACTATATTAATATTTTATTATACTTGTTGTTATTGTTGTTTTATTAATATTAGGGTTTGGGTTTTTTTGTTATGAATTCTTTACTTCTTTACAAACTCTTGAATGAGAATTCCATTCCCTAGGGGTTCTGGAATGGCCATTCTCCCATATGGGAGAATCCCATTCCTGCCAAGTGCCAAACACATAGGTCCATTCCAATTTCAATTCCAAACACCTATTTCAGAAAACCAAACAGACCCTTAGGTGCCATTTGATTACACTTTTTAGAGGTTTGAATCTAAAAATGCTACTTTGCAGCGACGGCTCTCTCTCTCTCTCCCTGTCTTCTCTCTCTTTCTCTTTCCCTCGTCTTCCCACCACCGCCACCGCCGTTGCAAGTAATAGTGGTGGTTCAGTTGTGAAGTAATAATAATGTTTTTATTAATTATTAATTATTTTAATATTTTTTATTAAACATTAATTATTTTTTATTAAATAATAAATTTTAAAAATTATTTTAATTTTTATATGTGTAAATTATTAATTATTTTAATATTTTTATAATCATTATTTATTTTTTTAATTTTAATTGTTTCATTTATTAATTTTTTATTTTTTATTTATATTTCTTCAATATTATTTTGAGGTTGAAAATTATTTTTATGAGATAATGTAAATTGAATTCAACATTTTCAAATTATATATTTTAGGGGTAAAATAGTAAAATCAATAAATTTCAGATGGTAAAATCCAACACAAACAAATTCATGGATTTAAATCTTCTAAAAAGTAGAAAAACAACTATACTTCTTTTTAGATTTTAGATACATTTAATATCTTTTTAACTTTTCAGATCTGAATTTTCAGATTTATCAAACGCCACCTTAATGATATTCTGTCATCTTAACAAGACACCAGTACCTTATAAAGCCATCCAATTTGTAAACATGAGTCCATGTTATAAAATAACTCTGAAAACATGAAATCCAGCCGTACAGCAGGAATATCTTTCATACATTTATCTTAAATTCATGGGGAGATTTATTCCCAATGTGCAGGGCAGTCGGATGCCCGTTCTTATAAAGTGTTCTCAGAGTTTTTTGCTTTTAGGAAATCCCGTCCATCAAATATTCAAAATAGGCAACAACAAAAAAACTCACCTATGAATCTATGACATTGCCAACTGGTCCAGTGCTAACGTCTCTGCTGTTTGTAGCTGTCAACAGGATTGTGGGGTTATGGGTAGGGGAGAGAGAAGGGGACGGGCTCTCATATCATATCCCATTACCATGAAAACCAAAAAAACCACCTATGAATTATGGTGGCATCAAATCCTACTTCACCACTCACCAGGATTGGGGTTGGGGGATTATGGATAGGGAGATGGGTTATCGTATCATCCCCCATTATATATCACATGAAGTAGGGGTACTCATTATATAATCCAAACAAGGATTAGAATTTCGTCATGTATCGGCCCGTATTGGTCGATATGTATCGTATTAGAGCCTTCCCTTCGGGTCGGCGAGTGGTTCAGGGGTAGACCGGCCCCTACCGGCATATCGTCCCATATCGATATTTTTAACCTTGGTCCAAACTGCAAAACTGAGCTGAACCAAACTAAAATTGGCAGTTTAGTTCAATTTTTTTGGTTTCATTTGATCCTGAATTTTAGGGCCCGTTTGGTGCATCTTTCCATGTGGTCTTTCGGCTGTTTACAAGCTAGACAGACCGATTTTTTGCCTATTCCCATTTGGTTCGTAGAAGATCTAGCTGCCAAAAGTCGGAGCGCTGAAAAGACGCAAAAAGCCCATTTTGGGCTGATTTCGGGAAGCTCCAAATGAAATTTTTCGCGTCTTAAACGTTTTATTCTCGCACGGAAAGATGTGATACTGCCAAAGGCTTCTCAGATCTTCATCCAAAAGATCAATGAGTCTTTTGACTGTCAAAGCTGCCAAAAGATCTTTCCAAAAAGACGCACCAGACGGGCCCTTAGAAATCAAACCAAATATATATAATATATAATATAAAATAATTAAATAATATTATATATAATATCAATATTTCTAATTATACTATATATAAATATATATATATATATATTATAAAATAATTAAATAATCTGTCAAAAGACTCAAAATTCCAAAATTCGTTTTAACTTTTAACTCTCCCCCTCTCTGACCTCTCAAAACTTGTCAAAGGCTTGAAGATGAACCCTAGACTCTGCTTGAACCCTAAATCCAAATGTGAAACCACAATTCCTAAACCTCCTAAAGCTCCAATGTCAAGTTGTCGTCATCTTGAAGCTCTGTTATTGTTGACTCATCGTTACGCAGAATCCTTCGACAGTCTCTCCTGTCTCCTCTGTGGCTGCCCTTCATCGTCTCTCTCCAAGACTCCATCGACTCTCTCCTCTTTGACTCTCCCTTTTGTCAATTCTATCTCTCCAACTCCAGCTTAGCAGTTCATCTCTGTCTCTTCTCCGGTCTCCAACTCAGTGGAGGGCTCAGACATAAGATACTGAGGTTTGCATCTTGGGAATACAGGATCTAGAAGAAAAGTTTTGATGCAATGAGACACATTTCTTCATTTTCCTGATTTCCTCCATTTTTTTTCTCAATTTTTTCCTACTTATTTAAATTAACATCCAATTTTTTATTCCTTAATTAAATTATTGTGTTTGTTAGCCCTACCTCCCTAAGAATAGGATGACAAATTGATTAGTTGTTTTATAAAGTGGACTGTGAACAAAATAATTGTAGGTAAATAACATTAAAAAGACCTTAATAATCTTTTTTTTTTCATAAAATATCTCATTAGTGGCTTGGTATGGAGGTTCCTCATGGCAAATTGGCAATACACAATAATCATCTTCAGGAAAGTTCCTTAACCAGGATCACCATTTTGATTTGGTTTTGGGGATATGGCCCATTTGATTGTTTTAATCATGAAGAAATTAAAAATTAATATCTCACCCCGCCCCCCACCCCCCCCCCCCCCCAAGAAAAGAAAATAATGAATAAAAAAATAAACAGAGTGATTGAAGAATGGTCTGCAAGTCAAACCAAAGTTTTGCCCGGAGAAGTCCAGACAGGCCATTGCAGAATTCTGATTTTCACTGCGGATCTGCAACATTTCAAAAAGTCAATTATGCATCAATTCCAAGCTGACACCTACCCCAACTGTACTTTGGGCCTATAAATTCTAACCCGGGGCTGAACCATCATTCTCCCAAGTTTGCCATTGTTTTTGATGATGATTTTTCGCATAAATTACAATAATGGGTAATGTAATGTAATTTATGCGGTTTTTATTAGACTACCTCTGTCCAACCTTGGTCCTTGAATGCATTGTTCTAATAGAATGATGGCCCGAACTGTGCCAAACAGTAATAAAACGGTTTGGTTTCCATACTAAAATTGTTTGATCTGATCTGGGAATCTCAGATCATAATTTACTCGTTTGGTCTGGGACCTCCAAACTGCACCAAACAGGGCAGTGAAAACCCCTGCCATGAAGCCCAAAAAAACCACCTATTAATTATGGTGCAAAATGGTTCAGAAATCACATAGTTTATCACATTGCTACCAAAGAGTCAAAGACTGAAGATGAGAACTAATCCTTCAAAACAGATAATGAGGGATCCCCCTCTAGAAATTGCTATTTATTTTCTCCTCTTCATAGGCTAAGCCAACTAGCCATGAAGGCAACTTCCACGACTGAAAGAATCCACCTCTTGACATCAAAAAGTTGTAAACCAAATAACTCTGGCCAGATTGTGCATGCGGTTGGACACTAGTAAGGTTCCACTGGTGCCCGGAACTTTGCTCCAGCATAGATTGCTGCTGACCCAAGTTCTTCTTCAATCCTAAGAAGCTGCATTAAGTAAATACTAAAATCAGTACATTGTTGATCACTGAAATACCCTTTTACGGTTGATCAGGCAGCCCTTGATTTTCATTTAAGGGAAAAAAGGAATAGAGGAACTAAGGAAAGGCTAGTCAGATCAGAGGGGCATTTGCACAGTAATGTGCTTAGTTATCTGAACGACCTAGAATCTTATCACACTGAGTGGATATAATCGTAGAAAAGGATTACCTACAATAAAGTAGTGAAATACTACTTCTCAGCGTCCAATGGTAATGAAAAACTGGTTAAGGTTGCTAAATGAATACTTCTCAGCCCCTAATGGTGCATATAATCATAGAAAGGATTACCTACACTAAGCTAGTCTGGTATTTATTTATGGACTATGAAAGTGATATAGCCGAGCAAGAATATCCAGGCATAAATATTTCTGACAATTAAAACCCACATTCCAAAAGTAGCTGGATTACCTGGTTGTATTTAGCAAGACGCTCTGATCTGCAAGGAGCTCCTGTCTTGATCTGACCCTGTTTCATTACAGAAATACATGGGTCAGATTGTTTTTCATGATAGCCTAAAAACATTACCAAACTCGGTATGAAATCATGCTTCCCATTTAACTAAGCACAGCACATACAAATCAAATTTCTTTGAAATAATAGAAAACTAAAAAGATGATTGAGTTCCCTACCGTAGCCAAACCAACTGAAAGGTCTGCAATGAAAGTATCCTCAGTTTCACCACTGCATTCAATTAGAATTAAATCAATATTGAGCTTGCCTTTTGCAGACAGTTTAAATGTTAACTATAGACAACATGTCGAACCTTCGATGGCTAGCCATGACACCCCAGCCAGCACGTTTAGACATTTTCACAGCTTCAATGCTCTCAGTGACGGAACCAATTTGATTCACCTGGACCACCACCAATAAATATCTGATTAAGGTATATATAACCTCTGGTAAGTGATAATGCATAGAAACCTAAAAAATGCTTTCCAAAATATATTTTAATAAAACCTTCAATAGAAGGGCATTGCATGCTTTCTCCTTGATTGCCTTCTCCACACGCTGCATCAGTCACAAAGAAATCAGATGCTAGAAACTTAGAATTAGAATTATGTTAACTAGACTTTTAATTGCATAAAGATATTTACCTTAGGATTGGTGACAAGAAGGTCATCCCCAACAATCTGGACATGCTGGCCAATTTCACTTGTCAATTTGGCATAGTGCTCCCAATCATCCTGATCAAATGGGTCTTCTATAGACACAATTGGGTAATCAGACACAAAAGACTTGTAAACATTCTTCAAGCTGTCGCCTGATATTTTCTGTGATCCATCATTGTTCTGCACCAAATGAACCATTTGCTATCAGTACATGCTCTCTGGGTTTTGCAGTGCAGTTCACCAAGTAGAATATTGGAGTGGCAATGGATGACACTGCCTTGCAGGGCCCAGCCTTGAGTTGCTGGGCTATGTCTAACCCAGCCTAAGCCCAGCTGCAGTGTCAGTAACCTCTGAGCTGGGCCAAACTTGAGCTTTGATTTGGGACTCAGATAGCTATGCTAGTTGTTACTAGCTCGAAAAAAAAAAAAAAAAAAAACCCACAGAGAAGGATGAATGAGGAAAACACAAGGAATCAACCTAGAAGTCGATGGAATCATTATTATTCCAGAATGCATTCATGCAAGAGAAATCAATTTTTCTTTTTTCGAAAGGTAAAGTAAAGTTGTATTAATCAAAAGGAGAAGTATAACTGCTCACTGTACAAGCTTCTGTACAAATGAACAAAACTTTAAGAATCCTCTAAAAAGTTTACTGCCACAAGAGGCCAGAAAATCCCCCTTAAAGAGCAAATTTGTACTCAGCCACCCTCTAAGGTCATCTACAACTAAGCTTATCACCCTTTCAACCTGAAGCTCCTTTTGATCAAAGATCAACTAAGTTTCTCTTCTCTTCTAATGCAAGAGAAATCAATTATCAAGCTTTCATTCATCCATCTCCTCCAAACATAAGAGAAAGACCTATGTATAGATGAGAACTGAGAAACGTGGACTAGATCATTGTTCACCATGACTACAAAAATGCCACTGGATCCCCAAAGCTAATAAACAACACCAATAACACCCAATCTATTGAAACTATGACTGTAAAACTTGGGACTTAACAAAATAATGACTACACAGTGACTCCTACTGACTGGACCCCACTACAAATATATTAAACTGGTCAACCCAATCATGGACATAACTTCTAAAACATGATAGTGGGATGAGGATACACTAACAGTTGGGTCATCACTTTTCACTGTGTCTAGAACAAAACCTTACAAACCAAATGGTTAAGATATGCAATTGAACTCATATCATGAAAGTTTCGGTCTTTAATTTATTTGGAAACGAAAGGATCAACAAATGCAACTCCCTACCTCTTCCTTGAAATTCAAATCATAAGTCTTATCCTTGCTGCCATAGAATTCTGAAGCTGCAACATCCATTCCAATCACAACCTGTCCATAAGGAGAAAAAAGAAAAAGAAAATCAAAAGACATACTTTCAGCTTCCTGAATGAATATAATAATGGGAACAAGCACTTGCAAGATAAGGGATCATACTTTGCCACTATATCCAGCCTTTGCTATAGCAGTCTTCAGCAGTTCAAGGCCCTCTCTGTTTTCCTATATTTCACATAAATATTAGAAGGTATTTTACTAAAACTGAATTACTGATTATGAAATTATTATAATAATTATACTTACAAAAATAATCTTATAATAATAACTGAGAAATAACTTGAGCCAATAGTCTAATTTCCTTATAATAAAAATTAGCTACAATACTACTTAGATGGGACATCAATGGCACTAAACTTGCAGCCTTTTCCCATTTAGGGAGCTTCTTCCTTCTTATTTTAGGGTAATAAGTAGGTACCATTTGTTTTCTGGTGGGAACTAAACAGCTCTTGTCGGACAGATAAAACCGCTAGTTTTGTTCATACAAAAAACACAAAACTCACCCAATCTCCTGAAATGGCATCATTTGAAATAACTGAAAACAAAATATTAAAATCAGTTGCAAACCTGAATGTTGGGAGCAAAGCCACCCTCATCACCAACGTTAGTAGCATCTTGACCATATTTTTTCTTAATTACAGCCTAACAGAGAAAAATAATAGAATAAAAAGTCAATCCCAATGATGAAAAATGGCATGGAACTTCTTGAAATAAATAAGACAGCGTTACTTACCTTCAAGTGATGGTATACTTCTGTACCCATTTTCATAGCTTCCTTGAAAGAGGATGCCCCAACAGGGAGAATCATGAACTCCTAAGGGGAAAAGACACAAAAAAAAGGAACAAGCATTAATTAAAAAAAATCTCATAAGAACAAAAAGCGAAAATTTGCTTATTGAACAATGTCCGCTCATGTCTTTTACCTGCATTGCCAATTTATTGCCTGCATGTGAACCTCCATTGATGACGTTGAAGGCTGGCACAGGTAACACTAAGGTTTTGTTCCCGGCAAGATTGGCAATGTGCTGTTGTTCAAGATAGGAAAAGGACATGTCAATGATATGCATAATGCACCATGTAATAATTCACACTAAAAAAAGGAAGTGGACACTATGTCAGCACCAAATATACCTTGTAAAGGGGGATCTTCTTTACAAGGGCTCCTGCTTTGCAGACAGCAAGTGATACTGCCAAGATGGCATTTGCGCCAAGCTGACATCATCAAGAAGAAAATAAATAAATTATAACACAAGAAATTCAAACAGCATCTACATGAATGTGTGGGCATGGTTAACATATTAAATACATTATTATGGCCATAACCATGTTAGGATCAAAATTCATGGTACCTTTTGTTTGCACCAACCCCACTCATTAACTGTTCCATCAAGTTCTTGTACCATGAAGTTATCAATCTTGGTCTGCTCAGTTGGATCCTACAGAAGCACATAAATATGCATTAATCACTTGTCAGACAATTACAACAAAGATCAGCAGCAGTTGCAGTTAAATGCATCGAAAATACCTTTCCAATCAAAGCAGGTCCTATGATTGTATTGACATTTTCCACAGCCTGAACAATAAAAAGTATGCAAATATCACAATCTGTTTAGAATTCCCATCATTCAATTATCCAAACACACACACACACACATATATATCTCAATGAAAGAATGGCCCTCGTGGTTTATTAAAACTCGAGGAAATGCAGCATAAATTAGTGGAAAATAAAAGAGAAAAATAGTAGGACTACGGCATCCATTTTAAACGTGCCAATTAAAAATCCAAAGTTCCTTGACAGAGAAACATGGTCTCGAGAGTTCAATTGTACCTCTCAGTGAGACCTTCAATGGGAGCAGAAAACGTGATTAATACGAGGTTTTTTGTTAAACAACTTCATCGTCTGGGAGAATCACTAACCTTAAGGACACCTTTCCCGAGGTAGTTTGACCCTCCATCTCTTAACTCCAGAGCTTCATAGCATCCTTTAAAAAAATCAAAGAATTACAACAGATAAAAAATAAAAAATAAATGAGGAAGCTCTACACCTTTGCCTCCTAACATAAACAACAGCAATGGTTCTTAGAGACCGTATCTTTAACTGCAAGTAGGGAAAAACGCATTTTACCTGTCGAAGCACCACTCGGAACAGCAGCCCTAGCTTGGGTTCCATCAGAAAGTGTAACGTCCGCCTGAAAATTTCTCTACCTTTAGAAACCATGTCTAGAGAGGCAAATGAGGAGGAAATTTCTACTACTAGCACGAAATGCATTGTGGAGAACTAGATATCAACCAACAAGACAATAAACAACTAACAGAAATCGAAAACCCTTAAAAATGTAGCATTTACTGTCATCAGAATCAGAACTTAGAAACAAGACGAATAGATTATTAAACAGGACTTAAAAAATAAACAAAAAAAGAACAACGCATGCTGATGTTCGAGTCATCGAGTGGGTTTAACACGTTGAAGTGTTAATGAACTTACTTCGACAGTAGGGTTTCCACGACTATCGAAGATCTGCCTAGCTTTAACAGCCTTAATCGTCACCATTGTTCTTCGATAGCACTCGCTTTGCTTTCACTTGACTAAACCCGGTTAGTAACGAGATCGTGAACGAGAGTAGTTGCTGCGGGCTTTTATAGAAGACGAGCGGTTAGGTACATCTAACACTGTAAAATAATCTCCACCGTTTGATGGAAGGGAAAATATATTAAAATAATCTCCATCTGTGTTCACAGACTTTGGCCGTCACGAAAAGCTCCGCTATGGCTAGTCCTCCGTACATTTTGGAGTATCTAGAACGAGCATATTCGTTGTTAAAAAATACAGCTTTGATCGACCGGTCCGGATCTGCCGCGTTTGCGCCTCATTCTTCTAACTTTTGAACTTCTGTGAGTTCAAATCTACGCCCCACCCGCTCTCGCCCCACAAATGCCCCACACGCCCGTAGTGCGCCATCTGTCCCTTCACACGCTGTTTGTTTGTCCCGCGTGCGGGGATAACGGGCCGTTAGTCTCTCCCGTTAGATCCAAAACTACCACTTTCCACTTCCTTTAGAGTTCGTGCAGCTGGTCCCCTGACCCCTCGTTTTTCTCCCCTCACCCGAGTTCTCTTCTCCTTCTCCGGCACCGGCGCTCTATAACGACAACCGGCGATCATCCGGAGGTACTCTCCAGCTCTCGTATTTGAACTTTTTTACGCATTTCTTATTTTTTTCTGATGTTTTGGTTTTTTCAGAAATCAGAGAAACCGGCGGCAATTTGCAACATGTGGAGAAGTGGGAGCACCACTTGTTGCGCTCAAGCTCTCATCCACTCTTTTGTATTCGGCAGCCACTGGGATGCTGTTGGTGATTAACAAGATCCAGCCATCTCAACTAGCCGAGGAACAACGTAACGCTGCTAGGCTGTTCAAGCAGCTTAATGGGTAGATCCGAACAACCCTTGCCCTTGGCAATCCTACTGCTATGGATGTCAAGGACGCCATGGAGAAGGTATTGGCGCTTGACAAGACCTACCCCCTTCCCCTGCTTGGAATAATGCTCGACAGGTTCCCTACAACTGTAGAGCCTGCTGTGTGGTGGCCGCAACAGCAGAAACGCCGCAGTAATCAGAGAGCCGAAAAGAACGGCTGGAGTGGGAAGCTGGAAGAGGAAATGAAGCAGATTGTAGAGCTGCTGAAGAGGAAAGATATCCAAGAGTATGTGAGGTTGAGCAAATTAGCTTTGAAAGTTAGCAGGATCTTATCAATTACTGGTCCTTTACTCACTGGCCTGGCTGTCGTTGGGTCTACCTTGGTGGGAATGGGATCGCCATTGCATGGATCTTGGGTTGTGTTTTTGGGTGTGGTTGCTGGAGTTATGGAAAGCGTGGTGAATACCTTGGAGCATGGTGGGCAAGTAGGAATGGTGTTTGAGATGTATCGGAGCTCTGCTGGCTTCTTTAGACTCATGGAAGAGTACATAAAGTCCACTCTCAAGGAAGGGAAAGCGGGGAGAAGAGAGAATGGAGAGTTATTTGATCGCCGGTGCCGGAGAAGGAGAGTTATTTGTAACAAAGCACTGTTGCCGCCGGTTTTTCGGAGGACAAAGTTGAGTTGGAGAGTACCCGCCGGTTGTCGTTGTAGATCGCCGGTGCTGGAGAAGGAGAAGAGAACTCGGGTGAAGGGAGAAGAACGAGGGGTTAGGGGACCAGCTGCACGAACTCGATTGGAAGTGGGTGGGACGCCCGTTAGCAAGCGAATAGCATGTGAAGGGACAGATGGCGTACTACGGGCGTGTGGGGCATTTGTGGGGCGAGAGTCGGTGGGGCGTAGATTTGAACTCCCTCGATAGCAATCAGACATGTCAATGCATTTCAAATGAACTCTATGTAAACTCACATAGAGTTCAGCCCCACAATGTCCCACAGTGCATTATTGCCTTGTATTGGGAACATCTTCCAATAATGATATCATCAGGTCTAGTAGTATCATCCGGAGGTGTTCCTAATACACAGCGACTTTATCGAACATTGTGGGGCACAGATGTGAATTCATAGACATAAGCGCTCAACCCATCCTCTCCCCTCCACTCCGGAGTCCGGGTCCAGTAAAATTTTGACACTCGATGTTCAATTGGGCATTACCTACGACCGGTTGAAGCTTTATAAATAATAAATAAAAAAATTGCTAAGTTATATAAATTTTTTAAAATAAAAAGCAATTGCTAACAAACAAATTCTAAACCCTCTATTATGAGGCTCATACGTTGCTCCCCTGACCCAATCATTAACCTTCGGCAACTATAGATTTTAACGGCAAGAAATTCTAAGTTATTAATGACAAAATTCTAGGATGAATGACGGTTCAGTGCAGAGTTAGAATTTTTAGCCCCAAATTATTGATGCCAATTCACGACAGTATTAGTGTATACAGTGGGGATTGTTGACATTTTGAATGTTTATAGTTCTGCATAAAATTCAGAAATCTGCATTGAACCTGTTCATACTTTTCCGAAAATTCTAAATATATAGATTAAAATTAGAACCTGGATTCCTGAAACCCCCACTCTATAAACATCGTCGTCTGCTCCAGCAACATTACCCACTTTGCCTAAATTCTTCAACAGGAAAACCCTACTTTTTTCACTACAAACCCTAAATCTCATCGCTAAAGCCTACATCCTGTTGATGCCTAAACCATAAAACCCCTAGCTTCCATAACCCCTCTCGATCTCCCACTACAAACACTAAAAAAAAAAAAATAAGCAAAAAAACGGTAGTAAGAACTCTTATGTGGAAAGTGCCGCTCATCGCATCGAATGATGCTGCGTTCGCACAAGAGAACAGTCTAGACCCACTAAGACACTAAATGCCTACCATGCAAATGACGCATTACAGAGCTCTCTCCTCTCTGTATCAAATCAGAGTGATACACAGTGCAAAGCTTCCACGAAGAAAAAGAAAAAGAAAGGAGAAACTCCCAACTAACGCCTCTTCCCCGAGCTCCACTTTGTTTCGTCCAAAAAGATATGCATTTTATAGACAGACGCAAATTCTAGAATGTTGCCCTAAAGATAGGACAAGTTAAAGGTAGCATCGGACAGATCTCGCACATTGGTGAAAGATAAAGCTCAAAGGTTTTGAAAAAAAAAAAGAGGGCAAGGTAAGAAGAAAACTCGCCATCACCAAATGCATCTCTGTTTTTACACCAACTTTTATTTGGAAAAAATATTTTTATTTAGTTGAAGGTTTTACTTTTTCGATCGGTTGTAGGTTTAATACAACTCGACAACCCTTGACGTGTCAAAATATTGATGGACTAAAAGAGAAAATCCCTTCGAGTCCAAACGACACTAGATCCGAAGTGTCTCCCCTCTCCATTAGAAAGCTAAAGCTCCGCGCCTCTGGCAGATAACTTGTGAGGTGGAGTTTCTCGGGACAAAATTCCCATCGTCTTCCATGGATGCCGACGGTGCAGTGGTGCCATTGTAGATGCAAATAAAACATGCTTCCATTGGGGTAACTAAAAACAAAGTTTCCAATAAGCGTGAGCATTACTATAGAATAGACTTGTTCATGGGTTGGGTCGGGCTTTCACTTGTCACTAATGAAAATATACTAGGCCCAAGCCCGAGCCCATGGGCCTATAACTTGGGCCCCGGCCCAAGCCCGGCCCTAGTAAGAAGCCCGAAACCCGAGCCTGAGCCCGAAGCCCGACCTAATTGAAAAAAAAAAAACAATTTTCCCTATTCAAATTAGAATTAAAAACTCAGATAGTATTTTTTTTCTATTTAAATGAACAATGTGCCTACAAGATGGTATTTTTTCCTTTCTTTTATATTTTAAAACACAATTTTACATTCTTAAATCAAAAAATTTATTCAAATGGACATAATCACATAACTAATTTTAAGTTTAATATTAGGTCGGGCCGGGCCGGGCTATTTTGACAAAACCCGAGCCCGGCTCGAATTTATTGCGGGCCGGGCTTTTTGGCCCGACTTTAAGCCCGCGGGCCTATAACCATGTTCAAGCCCGTCCGGGGGTCGGGCCGGGCCAGCCCAGCCCGTCGGGCTACCTGGCCCATGAACAGGCCTACTACAGAACCAACAAAGGCTACGTGGTTGCAGTTTGCCGACTGATGAGGGGAATTTTGGTCAACCCACTTGATGATGGACATGTGGATGTTGTCAATGGCGCAGTGTCCAACTCAACAAGACAGCTTGCCGCCTCAACATGCAGCAGTCAATATTAGGTACGAAGCTAAGCTAGAGCAAGCTCGGCCCACAGCGACCGACACAACAGAATAGCTCGCTGAAGTAACATGTGGCAGTCAGCATCAGATACGCGACTGAGCTGGGGCGAGCTTGATCATCCGTTAGACCCCAGCTCGCCCGAAACAACCCTGCAAACAACGCCCACGTAAGCACTATAACCGCATAACAGAGAACGGTCCACCGAGTTGACCGCCCCCAGACCAGCAAGTGACCTATAACCGCCGCATGGATCTAGCAAATAACTGACCAGTACACCCCAGGATTTAGGAAATAACTCCGTACAAGGCTCAAAGATATTACCAGACAACACCTGAACCTCAGGTAGCTATAAAAAGACCTCAAGATCACTCCAAAAGGTAGGCGCACATAAACTTTCACTCTCTCATATTCTCTCTCACAAAGGATCATTCACTAACTTAAGCATCGGAGTGTCCTCCTAGGTAAAAATATACCCAGACACTCTAACCACTCTTCCTTTTTAGCTCTCAGTTCGGGACCTCTAGCTCATTATTGTAGCTTGACTCACACCACAGGTTGAACCAGATCCGAGCCACCTCATCAGATCTGAGAGAGTGAACAGATTCTATGCCTCATCTATTGGTGGGACCATTTTTGGCTTCTTCAATTAGCGTCGTCTGTGGGAAATGCAGCAAAAAAGCCTGTGTTCCCTTTCATTCATCTTTTACCTCTCTCATTTTACTCAGAAAAAAACTCTTTATATGGCACTTTCAAGAAATCCCTCCAACCTCCCCCATTCATGGAACCAACAACACCTCCTGTAGCAGTGGATATGCGACAGTTTAATGACTTGGTACGATGTATCAATAACATGACTGAACAAATGCGATCATGGGAAAATCAGTTCGTATTTATCACTGGACAACAATAGCAGCAATCCTAGCAGCCACACCAGCAACAGTTCCATCAACAATCCCAACAACTCCACTAGCAATATCAGCAGCGAAGTCAACCTCGGCGCCCGGCGATGTTCGAACTACCAGCACATACGGGTAGCCAGCCTTACAACAATCAACAGCCCCCCCCATCCAACCACCAGAATCAAGAAGGTTTGCCTCAATCTCGAGTGCGCAGCCAGATCCACGTTCCAAATGAAGAAGGCATTATGGCACCGGATGAACAAGGACTAGCAGAAAGCCAGGCGGAGGCCCCTGTTGAATCCAATGCGATGAGCTCCACCGAGGTTACCAGAAGAAAGAAAAAGCACCGTGCAGGAAGAAAGACACGGCTCGCCTGGATAAGGGGTGAAGCACAACCGAGAGAAGGTAGCACGACAACGGGGAGAATAATATCCTTATCTGATCAACCTGGTTTAACTAGGGAAACCCCGCTCACACAAGAAATCCTTAGAGCTCTACACCCTAAAAACTTCCAGGCACCTACTCTGGAGTCTTATCGAGGAAAATCGAATCCGGTTGAGCATGTTAGCAGCTTTCAAGCTTTAATGCTCCTTCACGGAGCTAATGATGCTAGTATGTGCATAGCATTCCCCACAACTTTGAAAGAAGAAGCTTGCTATGGTATTCGGGATTGGCTCTAGGATCCATAAAAATTTGGGACCAGTTTGCCTGACTCTTCATCAATCAATTCATCACAAGCACACCACATTCTAAATCAACTATGTGCCTGTTCAACATAGTTCAGAAGTCCAATGAGCCACTTAGGGAATACATTCGACGTTTCAATGTAGAAAGGTTGCAAATCCTTGATTTGGATCCCTCTTTACAGCTGATAGCAGCCAAGAAAGGCGTGGCACAAAAGGTTGAAATGGGAGCTAGAACTCCACCCTTCAGCTACCATGGAAAAATTCCTCACCATCACTCACGAATACATTAGGGCGGAAGAAGTCGTAGGTGGGGAGACTGAGATTATAGGAAAAAGGAAAAAAAATAGATGAAGAAGCAAGTACTAGCCGAACTAGGCGAAGGAATAAATCACCTCATAAAAGTATATCCCCAAGAAGAAGGCACAGCAGTTCACCGCGTCGAAAAAGCAAGTTGCCAATCAGAAGAGCAGGACAACGAACGGAAATGCCTCCAACATACAGCAGGATATTTACACCGTTGAATGTTCATAAAAAGGAAATTATCGTGCATATCCAATCACGCTGATTACTTGAAATGGCCTCCCAAGATGAGGGGAGACCCTAGCACCAGGAATCCAAACAAGTATTGTCATTTCCACAAAGAATACAGACACAATACTAAGAACTGTTGGAACCTGAAAATTGAAATCGAGGACCTTATCAAGCAAGGCTACCTAAAACGCTTCATCAAAGATGAGCAGACCCAAGGAACAGAAGCCAACAAGGAAGCATCGCAGAACAGTAGGCAGCAAGAACTACCAGCTAGAACCCCACAAGCTCGAGAGAAACAGGTTAGGGGAACAATCAACGTAATCATGGGGGGCTCCATTATAGCAGGATGCACCTCATCTTCTAGGAGAAACGCGGTACGCGAGCTGGAACAGGAGGATGGCGAGCCCCACAAATGTCTCAAAACGGAAGAACTCATTTATTTTACAAATGATGACACGCGGGGAATCCAATACCCACATGATGATACACTGGTGGTAAAATTGTTAATCAATGATTTCAAGGTAAAAAGGATTTTGGTAGATTCAGGTAGCTCGACTAACATCTTATTCACCAAGGCCTTTAAGAGAATGGAGTTTAGTAAGGCCGACCTACAGCTTGCTAATATACCTTTGGTAGGATTCAATGGTGAAGTAGTTCGCTTGATTGGTAAGATTAGGTTACCAATTGAAGATGGCTCTCCACCCCACACAGTTCGCCTAGAACATGATTTCTTAGTAGTAGTAGCATCATCGCCTTATAATGCGATCTTGGGACGACAAATTCTACATGCATTGCGAGTTGTAGTATCCACATACCACTTAGCATTAAAATTTCCAACAAACACTGGAGTGGGAGTGCTACATGCTGATCAGCTAGAATCTCGAAAGTGCTACATGGCATCATTGAAAGCTAAAGGGAAGATGATAGTCGACATCGACTTGGACCCACCACCAGAAAACATTGAGGAAAGAGCTCGCCCAATCGAAGACACGGTAGCAATACAAGTCTCCAAAACCGACCCAGAGAAAGTGCTACGGATAGGAGTTCACCTAAAAGCTCCCCAATGATCCGAATTGGCAAGTTTTCTATTAAAAAATCTAGATGTTTTCGCCAGGTCGACAACTAAAATGCCTGGAATTGACCCTAAACTAATAACTCATAAACTTAATGTAGACCCTACAGTTAGACCAGTCTGGCAAAGGAAGAGAAAACTTGCCTCGGAAAGGTGGGGCATAGTAAATGAAGAAGTTGGGAAGTTGTTAGCTGCAAACTTCATAGAAGAGGTCCAGTACCCGAGCTGGGTAGCGAACCCAGTCTTAGTGATAAAAGCAAACAACAAGTGGCAGATGTGTATAGATTTTATGGACCTAAACCGCGCCTGCCCAAAAGACAGCTTCCCCCTACCCAGCATAGACTGCTTGGTGGACACAACTTCAGGATTCGAACTACTCAGCTTCATGGATGCTTATTCAGGATACAATCAAATCCTGATGGACCCTGAAGATTGGGAGAAGACTGCATTTACTACTGAGACAGGCTTGTATTGTTACAAGGTCATGCCTTTCGGTTTAAAGAATGATGGAGTGACCTACCAACGATTAGTTAATTGTGTTTTTTCAAAGTTAATTGGTAATAAAGTAGAATGCTATGTGGATGATATGGTTGTAAAGACTCTATTTTCAAAAGAATTGGTTTCTGACTAAAATCTTGTATTTGAAGTTTTTGTGAAAACATAACCTAAAATTAAACCCAAACAAGTGTGCTTTCGGTGTGACCTCAGGAAGTTTCTAGGCTATATCGTCAGCCAATGAGGCATAGAGGCCAACCCGGAAAAAATCCAAGCGATCTTAGATAGAGACCACCCAAGACGGTTAAGGAAACCTAAAGATTAACAAGATGAATAGTCGCCCTGAACCGGTTTATGCCCAAATCAGCTAGGAAGTGTCTTCCCTTCTTTAAGGCCATAAAAAAGAACCAAGACTTCGAATGGACCAAAGAATGACAGCTCACCTTCGATGAACTGAAGCAATACCTTAGCTCGCCCCCTCTACTGACCAGGCCAGAGGCGGGAGATGAACTCAAACTCTACTTCTCTACAAGTGATGAAGTGGTAAGCTCAATCCTTGTCGGAGAGGTAGACAGAACACAACTACCCGTATATTATGTTAGCAAAGTACTCCAGGCCACCGAAATGAGGTATCCAAACATTGAGAAGCTCGCCTTCGCTTTAGTATTAGATGCCCGAAAGCTGAGACCCTACTTCTAGGCACACTTCATAGTGGTGCTAACAGACCAACCACTGAAGCAAATTCTCCTAAAACCAGAGATCTCGGGAAGACTCGCCAAATGGGCAATCGAGCTTAATGAATATGATATCCAATTTGAGCCGCACACAACAATCAAAGTGAAGGTCCTGGCAGATTTTATCGCTGAGTGTAACTTCAGCTCGCCATCGCCCAGGTAGATGGTGCTAACAACAGAAGCCTTATCCAGCACAGTACCCCCTACCTCGTGAAAAAGCAATCTAGGATGAGGAGCCCAGGATACTTCACGTGGATGACTCATCTCACCGAGGCGCAAGCGGAGCTGGGTTAATACGATACGGACCCTGCGGAACAAAGCTGGAATACATGCTCCAGTTTCTATTCCGAGCATCAAATAATGAAGCTAAATACGAAGCCCTACTAGCAGGATTGCCATTAGGAAAAGAATTGGAGCCAAACACATGGTGATATGCAGCGACTCACAATTTTTCATAAACCAGGTAAATGGGAATTATGAGGCTTGAGACTCCTCCATGACGGCATACCTCGCCAAAGTCAGAGAACTCCTACTAGTTTTCAAGTCATGGTATCTCCAACAAATCCCAGGATCAAAGAATACAAAGGTTGATGCCCTCTCCAAATTAGCGAGCATGTTGGACTCGACAAAACGAACCATCTGTGTTGAAGAACTACCGCGACCCTCGATAGAAAAAGCGAGTGAGGATGCCACCAAAATCACTTTCGCCGGGCCAAGTTGGATTGACCGACTCTACAATTACCTGAAACGTGGCGCGCTACCAGCAAAAAGCAAAAAGAAATGCAGCTCGTCGGGTAGAGCGATAGGCAGCTCACTACGTGATAGTAAGCAAGCCGCTCTACAGAAGATCTTTCATGATGCCCTACTTACGATGCCTAAGGCAAGATGAGGCAAATCAAGTTCTACGAGAAATCCACGAGGGCCACTGTGGAGGACACCTAGGGGGCAGGGGCCTCGCCCAAAAAGCCCTACGATAAGGAAACTACTGGCCCACCATGAAAACTAACGCCGCTGAACTGGTCCAGCGCTGTGATCAGTGCCAACGGCATGCGAACATCCTACACCAACTTGCTGCCGACCTAAGATACTTAAACAGCCCATGGCCATTTGTGCAATGGGGAATAGATCTATTGGGGCCCTTCCCACCGGCCAAGGGACAAAAGAAGTTTTTGGTGGTAGCTGTGGGTTATTTCACTAAGTGGGTGGAAGCAGAACCCCTACTGACAATAACAGCTCGCAGCGTCCAAAACCTTTTCTGGCGAAACATAGTGTGCAGGTTTGGCCTGCCAAGAGTGTTAATATCTGACAATGGAACAAATTGGAATAGAACAAAGATTCACATCAGTAGCACATCCCCAAGCTAATAGGCAAACTGGAGTTACCAATAGAGCGAAACTACGAGGACTCAAAGCTCGTTTATCTCAAGCTAAATGACTATGGGTAGATGAGCTACCCAGTGTGCTATGGGCCTACAGGACTACTATCAAAACGGCAACCGGTGAAACACCCTTTAACCTATCTTATGGGACTGAAGCTGTAATACTAACAGAATTAGAAATTCCAACCCCGCGATCTGAAGCGTACGTCGAAGGAACAAATGGAGAAGAGCTATGAGCTAACCTCGACCTATTAGAAGAAACAAGAAAACTCTCCTACACTCGGACTGCAGCATACCAACAACGTGTTGTGTCAATACTATAATGCTGGAATCAGGAAATGAAATTTTAGGATCGATGACCTAGTGCTCAGGAAAATCATGGCACCTGAGCTTGGAGTAAGGAAGCTCGGTCCGAACTGGGAAGGACCCTATAGGGTTTCTAAAGTTTTTAGTGGAAACGCATATGAGCTCGAGACACTCGACGGGAAAAAAGTTCCCCGAGCCCAGAACATAGACAATCTACGATGTTACTACTCGTGAATAGGGATCCAGGTAGCTCGCTAGTACCAAAAAAAGCTTGGTAGGCAGCATAAAAACTCGGAACAGTACGGCGTGATTGAATGGCGCAAAATAGGCATCTACGAAATATCAAAAAAATTAAGATTCCTTAACTACAAAAAAAAGAGAGACTTCTTTAGTTTGGACAAATAAGGAGCACGTAGGCCCCTAAAATCTTGACAGGAGCTTGAAAAGCTCCCGGAAACAACAAAAAAGAACCACTAGACACCACAGCAGTGTTAGAAAGTTTTGTATGCCCTTAGCTTCAATCTGATTTGATGTACTTTTGATATTTAGTGTAAATAAATAAAGTGCATGTTTGATTCATGTTGTTTGGTATAATTCTGTGTAAGACCCTAAAACTGGACACTTATAGAGACTCGTGTTAGTTTTAAATGTTCACAGCCATTGGATAAAGTCTGGGAGATTTATCCTGCCAAGGCTGGTACTGGTGTGCCACCAAGTGTTGGGATGGCCTGTCTCGGCCGCCAGGGTAAGACCCAGGGCACATGCAGTATGGGATTACTCGAATCCTTGAACCAGACCAGATTTCCAGTATTGCTCTGGAGCTTGGAGATAGATGGACAAAACTGGAAAGTTGCACCTGGCCCCTAGACTCGATTATGATACTTCACTAGGTGTCGGATCGGGCTGTCTTTGATATGCCAATCAGTGAGATCCTTAGCGGGGATCAAAACCTGGGTATGTTGGGGCAGTCTGAGAATTCATCTAAGTGGGTGATCATAGTGACAGGATTGACCCCTTTGTCGGACAAAGGTAATGATCGGGAATGCACTCTCTCTGATGGAAACCAAACTGCCGGCAGTTGATTTCAATCGTTGAATTTTGTTTTGCAAAATTAATATATACATACATATATATATATATATATATATATATATATATATATATATATATATATATATATATATATATTTCTACAGTTTTAAAATGTTTGCAAATGGTTTTAATTCCCGGGATCCATGTGAGTGGAGAGTGCGACACTGTTCCTTGCAGCCGAGGGAGATGTCCTCTCTTGTCGGGCAGTGCTTGATCATTAAGGGCTGAGAGGTTAAGTGTAAGACCATTTAGGATAATACCTGATGGGCTAATCTTGCACTTACCCACAGTCCCTGTGTTTTTATAAGATGGCTTGGCCCAGGGACCACTTAATGTAAGTGTTGGGCCCATAGGGTCCATGTGATGGGCTCGGGGGTTCACTGAGTTTTTCAGTGAATTCGGCTGGGCCTTGTAATAAAGGCTGGGCCGAACCCATGTGGCTGGTGTGTAGATCAATGCTTGGGTCCCACGCCATACAAAGAAGCCCAACTGGGTAGCTAATTGGAAACTAGTTAAGCACTGAACACTTAATGGGCCAAAAGCCCATTTCGAGCTGGGCTGATATGATCACCCATCTATGGGGCGGATCTGAGATTAATGTTAGCAAAAGGATTGGGCCTTTAGCCTTATCCACTCTGGGAGACCAAATTCAAATCAGATTTGAATCTGGTAACCTCCTGATAAGATCAGGAGTAAGCTAACTTAATCTGCAGATAGGATTAAGATAATCCCCTATCCAAATACTGATTTGGATTGGGATAACTCCTAATTTAGGAGGTTTCTTAATCAAGAAGAAAAGAGGAGAAACCCAAAAGAGAAAAAAAGAGATTTTCGAACCTAGGGTTCAAGCAAGAAAGCATCCTGCGAACTGAGATTAGATCTCATTCACACTCCAGAGAGAAGAGAAGCAATTCAGCCATCTTCGTCCCAGGAGTTCTCCTCCAGCCGCCGCCATTCCTTCTTGCAAGATTTGATCTTTGCAGAAGAAAGAAATCAAGAAATCATTCTTGACATCAGTCTTGCAGAAAAGACTGAAAAAGATTTGGTTTTCAGAGTTTCCAGAGGGTTCTTGAGAATGATCCAGTGTGTGGGATGCACTCTGCTGGTTCTGTTCCACCTACAGCTGTGTCATCTTCAGTAGGAGCGGATTTTGATGTCATCTTTGGGCGTGAACACCAACTTTGGGAGATACTGATTCTCCGGATCGGGTATAATCTTCCATTTTTTCCTTTTTGGTTCAGACCTGGTTCGATTATGGTTCAAGTAGGATTCTTGAATATTGTATTCTAATTTAGGAATACGATTCCCAGTTGAGAGAAGGTAGGAAAATTTTTGAAATTCGCCCACCCATTCCACAATCCTTTTTGGCGGCCATTAGATGGATCCTACCATTCTTTCAAGCAGATCCCTCGACTGAGCTGAGAAGCAGGCTACTCATCACCATCAGCCCCGTCATAAGCCTCCTCGCCCTCTCCCCCATTGAGCTCCTCTTCACCGTCTTCCACCTCCTCCTCCTCCGGAGTTAGTGGCTCTTCATCCACCTAGGGGACAAGTTCAGGCGGCACTCTCCGAGAAGTGATGGAGCTGAAATCAATATCGGGGTAGAGAGACTTGAGATAGTGGCGGCACAACTTGAAGCCCTTCTTCATTGAAGGAACACCATCCAACGCCCGTTGATTTTCATACTCAGGAGACTTCAGGTAAGAAGCCACCGCTTCTGCCCTAGCTCGCTCTGCTCTTGGACACTCCTTATGAGAACACCTCAACCTCGTGCTGCAAACGTTGACGCTCTCCACACTCCACCTCAACCCTAGTGGTGGCACAACCTGAGCTTCTGCACCTCAGTGTTGAGCAAATCGACGTTGACCTGCAGGCCAGCCCGCTCCTTCTGACAGGAATAGGCACGATCCAGCAAGGCTTGGCCGTAAGAGTTCTCAGTTTTCAGTCGAACGAACTTCCACCATCAAAGATCCATTTAAGGTTTTCTTTGTTCCAGTCATCAGATCAAGTGCAAGGTCAAAAGTTGTTAGGATTTCAAGCCACTCGCCATCCAAATTTTTCGCAGTTCTAAGGGGAGCACAAGTCTCTTTTAGATCCGCCATTGAAGCAACCAAGAGGTCTTGGATAGGTAAATCTCTGTTAGGTCCACCATCAATTTTTTCACAGTCCTAAGGGGAGCACAAGTCTATGTTAGTTCCGCCATTGAAGCAACCAAGAAATTTTGGATAGGTAAATTTCTGTTAGTTCCGCCATCAGTTTTTTCGCAGTTCTTTAAAGTTTTGCAAGTCTTGACATTGAAGCATGTTAGTTCCGCCATTGAAGCAAGACATGTGAACTCATATGCTTTCACTAGTGAAGCTTAAAAAAAGCTAAGACATAGGCTATATCATTGTCTTATATGCTCTAGAAAAACAAGACATGTGAAATGTGTATGCAAATAGGAAATCTTTTTCTCCCCCTTTTCCATTGTATTCCTTTCCCCTGAAAATAAGAATATGAAGATATTCTTCGTTTTAGTCAAAATACTCCAGATTTTAGTCAAAATTAAGAAGATCAGCTTCATGGACAAGTACAACCAAAACATACACTCTCACCTACTTCACAATAAAAACATCATTGTTGATAGGAGTTTATGCTTCGATAAAATAAGTAGATGGATGTATTGCCAATATGTACCCCAATGCAGAGCAGAACTGTTTGAGCCTGACCACACTATATTTCTGCATGTGGTTTCCTTGGACCTAACTTACAAGTACAGAAAGAATATGGTCTTGCCATGGGCATTGAAATCCATTTGTAGGGGCTACCTAAATATGCATTATTTTAACCATTATCGAGGAGAAGTTCAATTGAGTGTTACCAAGTGAGAAGAAAAAGGTTTTTTTTTTTTTTTTCTTTTGATATTGTGAGAAGAAAAACGGTTTAACATTTAGAAAAGGCACTTTCAGCATTCTAGATTTTCTCTGAAGTGCTTTACCTATTAGACAATAGTTCTCATACTGGTTTGTACAACAGCACTTAATATATAACCTTACAATCATAGTTCACAGTTTTTTTCTGAAATACAGTGAAATTTATCTCTGACAAGCATGAGAACACTGGGACCAACATTGAATAATGGCCTTTTATAGAGAAAATTTTCTATTTCTGCAAGGGGTGGAACAAAAGTATATTGTCTGCAAGGGGACCAACATTGGAATATCTTCGTTTGTGAAACAGGCTTTCCCTTTTCAATCTCATTTAAAGTATATTGTCTGAAAAGAGCTAGTGTAGTACTTCAACATTGAAGACTGTTTAGTGACTAGATGGGTGCATTTTTCTTTCTTGGTAAATGGATTTAAACAGTTCAAAGCATCTGGGTGTTGTTCTTCCTGATCCTCTTGTATCTTCCAACTTAGAAAAATTTGAAGTTTCTTTTCTGGTATTCCTGAACTGCTTGGTACTATTTGCCTACCAAAATTCCGACTGATACCAACAAGAGTTTGAAGTGACAGGCGGAACTTTAGGAGAAGACTGATTAAATATATGTTTCTGACAGCTGAAATTGAAATTGATGTTCATTTTTGTTTTTGTAAATAAGTTTTCGAGGTTAATGTTTCTATGTTGAGCTAAGAAATCAGCGAAATCCATTTATCAGAACAAAGTATATTGCGAATAGAACCCTAGAAGATAATGCGTAACAACAGTTAGGTATACAATTTTCTGGTATTTTTCTGCAACTTTTTGGTATTTTTTGCATTTTTCTGTATTTTTTGCTACTTTTTGGTATCTTTTGTAATTTTATGCTATTTCTGAAAATTTCCGCATTTTCTGGTATTTTCTTGTATTTTTTTTGCAAATTTCTACAATTTTCTAATATTATTTTGCATTTTCTGCATTTTTCTATAATTTTCAGTAATTTTTGCAATTTTATGCTATTTGTGAAATTTTCTGATTTTTCCTGAAATGTCTGCATTTTTTTATATTTTCTGCAATTTTCTGTTATTTCCTGATATTTTCTATAAATTTCTTCTGTTTTTCAACAAATTTCTGCTATTTTCCTGCATTTTCTATAATTTTCTGCAATTTTTGTGAATTTTCTACAATTTTCTTCATTTTCTACAATTTTTTGTAATTTTCTATTATTTTTCTGCTATTTGTTTTTGCAATTTTCTGCATTCTCTGCAATATTTTACTATTTTCTGCATTTTTTCTATTTTTTTTCAATTTTCTACTATTTTTCTGCAATTTCTAGTATTTTTCTGCAACCTTCTGGTATTTTTCTGCATTTTCTTGTATTTTTTTGCAATTTTCTGCAATTTTTTTGATTAATTTCTGTATATTCTAGTATTTTATGTTATTTTCGGTATATGGGTCAACCTGACCCGTTTATACCACACGACAATCTCGGGAGAGTTATTTCTCTCAAAAAGTTGTTATTTTTTTGGTATACAGGCTTACACAACCCGTTTCTGCCATGTGACATCATTGAGAGGTGTTTCATCAAAAATGTTATTTTTGGGTACATGGGTCGATCCATCCCGTGTATACCACTTGACGGTCTCGGGAGAGTTGAATCTCTCTAAAATTGTTGTTTAGGGTAAACAGGTCGGGTTGACCCGTTTATGTATTTATATATGATGGTAGGTGGGTTAGTATGGGTGAGGGTGGGCAAGCATGAATGGGTCAAGTGGGACAATATGGGTGGGTCAGGGTTAGGGTGCGTTGTGACCCTTCAACAAGCATTGATATGGGTCATGGTGGGTTGGTGGGTCAAGATGGGTGGGTTGGTATTCAACCCTTACCCAACCCAACCCAACCCACCCATTTGCCACCCCTACTGCTGCATGTCCATTGGAAGAAGTATCCCCTTACCAATCTGGAGCACCACCTGAGCGTCACTTAGCTAGTCAATCACCTTAACATCTGGAACACAAGGAGTAAAAGGAGGAATGTTGGAGAGATAATGACCTGCCTCCTGCACAGGTTCAGGGACACTAGAATCTAGCTCAACAAGCATTGGGTCCCCCTCACCTTCTAGGTCAACAATGGAGGGGGGTCCTAGAAGAGGAAGCGCCCCGCGATAGCCTGTGCTTAGCTCAGCGCTTCTTGCAAAAAGATCTTCGCTCAGCAGACATCATGGAGGCCAAGCTCGCCATACCTGGAAAAGTGAAAAAGCACCAGTTATCAAAATGAGGGGAAAGTCTAAACAAACAAACGACCTGAACTGAATGTGCAATAAGTGGCTAGGCATCCGACCCACCTATCCAGCTCAGGCCTGCTTGCACAAGCATTGGCTCGGCTAGAAAATTCTTAGTTTTAACACGTTCTCAGATGAACCGCAGAACGGTAGCCCACAACTTGTTATCCTTGCACTCGGAAACATTTTGAGGAGAATTGTACCAAGCGGTACTACAACCCCAACCACCTGCCTTCTCAAGAAAAAAGAAATGATTCCTCTAATTCTTAACCTTATTTGGAAAGTTAAACATTTTCTTCCCACTACGAAAGGGGAGATAAAAACAGAAGGGACCCGAAACCTGCTTCATATGCACTAAAGCCGAGAAGGCCTCAATGCTCAGGGGAAAACCACAATGATGGAACAAACTGATTAACCCAACCAGCGTCCTAACCCCCATCAGGGGCAAGCTGGCCCAGGGACACCCGATAACGCATTAGGACAACAATGATGAAGGGATGAAGGGGAAAAACGAAGGCTAGCTGCGAAAGACTCTTCGTAGACACATAAACCTTCCAGACCATGCTCCCAAGGATAACAACCAGGATCAGGCATAATCCATTGGTACTCGTCTGGGATCTCGTACCTATGACACAACTCTACCACCTCATCCCCTAAAAACTCGGTTCCCCCAAAGGAAGTCGTTGCATCCTCGACCTCCTCCCACCTACCCACCATCGCCCCATTGTAGAAAACCTCGAAGGAATTTTCATCAGAGGAGCTAGTCTCCTCCCCTAACCCACAACAGTGAACCCTATCCTCAAATGATGGAGCCACAATCGACCCCACAAAAATTGATGCTTTCGGCAGATGTTAGTGCAGCTCTCCCAAATCAACTCCCCCCAAAATGTGAGAGACCTTAGTGCTCCTCTCATAAGTTATGGCATCACTGGAATCACCTTTGATCGAGCACTAGTGGATCTTAGGGCCAGTATAACTCCGCTTCCATCACTTTATGATAGGTTCAGGATCAGCGAGTTAAAATCAACCCCGATAATTCTACAGCTCGTTGATCGATCAGTCAACACCCCTCGAAATGTTATTAAGGTCAGGGTAGAAGGTTGTATCCTAGACATGACCCCAATCGAGGAGCTGAACCATATCCCGATAATCTTAAGATGTTCGTTCCTAGCAACGAGCATCAACGGTAAATCGGGAGAAATGAACACTTCATTAGGGGAGTAGAAAGTCCGGTTAAACGTTTGTAGTGCCTCTAAGTATCCAAACCTAGGGGAAGATGAGTTCAAGGTAGATATAGTGGATAACTTTTTAAATGACCTGTTTACCCCTTGGTTAGCCCAGTTTGGGCCCTATCTGTCGGAAGAAGAAAGTGAGTCCAAGAGTGTAGATGGACAAAGTGCTTGAAGGTGTCTAGTTAAAGACGTTAAACCTAGCGCTGGTTGGGAAGCAACCCAACGTAACTTTTTTTAGTTAATTTTAGGATTAGAGTTTTTTATTTTATTTTCTTCATTCAAGACCAGGTGGCATACCTTGAACCCCTCAGGAAAACCCTACTCGTTCCCTTTGGCCCAAATCTTCCTTGCATCATTCTAGTCATGCCATTAGGGACAATAGCATTTAAGTTGGGGGTGAGGAAAGAGAGAGAAAAATTGGAAAAAAAATGTGAGAAGCTAAGCCTTTAAATATGTAGAATTAAAATTTCACTGAAAATATAAATTTTTTTCCATTAAAAGAGATTCCCAAACAGAAAAAGTTGAGGAAACTAATAAAAGAATATTGAATTTTATAGAAATTGGTAGCAAGTGATAAGAGTAAAAATTAGTCTTATTTGAATGTTGTCGAAACCGTTTAAAAATTTGGAAAATACTCCCAAGTTTGCCCCTACAAGGATAAGAAGAGAAAGATTTAGAAATTAGACAAGATTTCTTCAAATTGCTAGAAATAGTGGACTACCCTGAACACAGTATTGCAAAAAAAAAAAGAGAGAGAGAGAATAAAAGGTCAATGGACACCCAAGACTTAGTAATCGGGTCTCTTCACCTAAGTCAAGTGTTGATATTCGCGTCAAACGGAAAAGGGAATGCCAAAGACAATCACCTAACACTTACTAACCGGGTTTCTTCTCCTAAGGCAAGTGTCGAGATTCACGTCAAATGGTGGAAGGTAACAAAAAATAAGTAAGCATATCAAGTTCAGGGGTAGAACTCCGTTGTTAGAAATGATAAGAAGAATACATGTTTGATTTTAAAAATCAATCTCAGATTATCAAAACAGTCTGCAAATGGAAGGGTATATAAGATTTTTAAGCCAAGTTTTTGTAATAGTCAAACTAAGACAGTTTTACCCCTTAAGCCCAATACCGATCTATACAGAGTTTGAAAATTCTAGAATCATGATGCTTGACTAATTCTGTTAGGGATGATCTTGAGATGGGAAGGATCTCTATGCTCAGTGTAATTTTAAGGTTGCATTGTTAAGGGACTAGCAATGGTTAAGTTGGGGGGTGTTATAACCCTGCATTTTGATGCCTTAAGGGCATCAATTCAGGGGTATTTTTGGCCTTAGAATAGTCAAATTGTACCCTTTTACCGGTTAAAATCAATTATGTGACCTCTAAGGGTCTCTGTGCAAATTATGTAGAAAACTATGAAGTTTTCTAGGCTAAAGTGCATTTTTTGGGAAGCTGGTGTGAAGACTAGCTGAGAAAGGGGGTGTTTTTGTAAAGAACTGAGAACAGGAAGGCGCCTCCTATCTGCTAAACCCAGTAAGCGCCCATCCTATTGTATTACCATGCTCCCCTCTCCTTAGCAAACCATAGGGAGCCTTTTTAACCTAATCTTTTCACTCTTAGCAAACCTTGCCTCTAGGTGTTTAATCTCCACCCTCCACCTCTTTTAATCTCAACCACTCATTTTAGGGCTCTCCTTTATAGCTTTTAAACCCTAGGGCGCCACCTATTCTGCTAATCCTCACCATTCAGCCCCTCACCTCCAAATCTCAGCCACTCCCTCCATCTTATATCCCAACCACTCAATCTAGGGCACCACCTATTCTTTTAATCTTAACCCTTCAACCCTAGATGTTCTAACCTACACCCTCCATTTCTAGGTGCCCAAATCTCTGCCCTACATAATATTGGGCACCCTCTCCTTCCATTTTCAGCCATAGGATCACCCCTAAACTATCTTAGCCATCCATTAGAAACCCTACGGTGTCCCTAACTTTGCTAAATTCCAGTTACAAGGCTAAGGTTTGTTGAGGAGTTCAAGGGTTGTAGAACGGGAGGACGCCTAGTGGATACGACCACTGGGTCAATTCATCCATTCTTGATTGCATTCTCTTGTCCGGATCTAAGTACAAATTAATTTTTCACTTGCTTCCCTGTGGATACGACCCATTCTCACCCATTTACTACGTTAGTAGTTGTTTGAGAAATGGTAAAAATTGTAAATGTCTAAACTGGTGTTTCGGAGTGTTTAATGATGCGCTTCCGGACACACCACATGCACTGTTCAAAATTCAAAAGCCCGCCAAAGCAAGACTCACTAAAAGCGCCAAATCAAATAAAGCTGAATAGAATGCGTGGACCAAGCAACGACAAGCTGAACAAGACCGGCCAAACCTATAAATAGAAGCGAGGTAAACCCAAACTGCCCCCCCCCCCAAAAACAAAAACCTCTACTCTCTTCATCTGCTAAATAGCGACTCGAGAGTGGGGGGCTATTGATGAGGGGCATTTTGGTTAACCCACTTGGTGATGGACACGTGGACGCTGTTAGTGACGCAACATCCCACTCAGCAAGATAGCTCGTCGGCTCGACATGCAGCGATCAATATTAGGTACGAAGCTGAGCTAGAGCAAGCTTGGCCCACAACAACCGACACAGTAGAACAGCGCGATGAAGTAACACATGGCAGTCGGCACCAGATACACGGACGAGCTAGGACGAGTTCAATCCTCCGTTTGCCCCCAGCTCGCCCAAAACAGCCCCACAAACAACGTCCACGCAAGCGCTATAACTGCAACACAGAGAATGGTCCACTGAATTAACCGCCCCCAGACCAGCAGGCAACCTGTAACCACCGCATGGATCAAGCAAATAACTAACCAGTACACCCCAGAATTTTGGAAACAACTTCGTACAATGCTTGGAAATATTACCAGACAGCACCTGAACCTCAGGTAGCTATAAAAAGACCTCAGGATCACTCCAAAAGGTAGGAGCACGTAAACTCTCACTCTCTCATATTCTCTCTCACAAAGGATCATTCACTAACTTAAGCATCAGAGTGTCCTCCTGGGTAAAAATATACCCAGACACTCTAACCTCTATTCCTTTTCAACTCTCAGCTCGGACCTCCATCTCGGCCTCATAACTTGGCACTGTAGCTCGACTCACGCCACAGGTTGAACCCGATCCAAGCCACCTCATCAGATCTGAGGGAGTGAACAAATTATGTTCCTCATCTATTGGTGGGACCATTTTTGGCTTCATCACCGACCACACAAACATTTTCTCTAGGATGTTGTTGAACAAAATCCTAACAAGAAAGATGCCAGTGGATAGAGAATATAACCCAAATGCGAAATCTCCTAAGGGTGAAGCCCAAAAGGACGCATTTCCAGTTGCAATGTTGTAGCCCAAGGTTATATTTGACAAGGTGGCTTGAGCATTGGAGCCATGGGAACAGGAAACTAGAAATTGTAGTAATAGAACAAAGCAAACATGGGATGTTGGAGCAGAGGCCATTACAACTAGCTACAATCCACAAGTGGAGGGAGAGTAGTTTAGTTAATATTTTGCCATGGAGAGAAGATTGGTAAAATGGGACATGAAAGACTGAAAGAGTAGTCGAATATTGTTAGAAGGGAGTTAGGGAGATAAGATTTATCTCGTGTTTGGACTTAGGACATCAAGTTCCTTTTTTACTCTCTTCATGCTTCTCGACAGATGAAAACCTTTTATTGTAGAACTATCTGAGAGATTTCTCTTAACTGAAACTAATGGCCTTGGCTCCCACACTAACTCTAAAATGGAATATTGCTTTGCAATTTGTAATTCATTCATCTCTTAAATAATACGGATGGAAGCTTCTAAGGAATAAAAAAACACATGTCGAATGCAACTTGTACAATTGTCTAACTAACTGACTAACTCAATAGCGGTCAACAACAACTTCTAGAACTTCGTAGTGTAATGCGCCCCTTTAAGTTGGAGCATGTGGATTAACAATACCCAACTTAGAAATAAAAGTCCGAAATTGATCGTGTCCCAGTGCCTTGGTGAAAATGTCAGTTGGTTAGGATCTTGTAGGTATGTGTGCAGTGGTAATGAGTCCAGATACAAGATGATCACATCTGAAGTGACAATGTATCTTGATGTGCTTGGTCCTTTCGTGGAATACTGGGTTAGCTGCAATGTGGAGGGCAGCTTTGTTATCACAATACAATTCCATGGGCTGAGAATGGATGAGGCGGATATCTTTGGACAATCGTCGTAGCTAGATTAACTCACTAGTTGCAACAACCATGGATTGATACTCTACCTCGGCCAAGGAGCAAGAAAGAACATTTTGCTTCTTGCTTTTCCAATAGAGTGGTGAATGACCAAGTGTGGCAAAGTAATCGGTAGTAAAACAATGTGTGAATGGGCAGCCAACCCAGTCCGAATCACAATAAGTCCATAAGACGAGGTCATTGCTGGTTGATAGTTGGATACTTTGATCAGGACATGACTTAAGGTATCGAAGAATTCGTAATGCAGCATCCATGTGCGTCTGGAAAGGCTTGTTCGTGAATTAACCGAGAATATGAATTAGATAAGTAATCTCAAGCCAAGTGATAGTAAAATAAATGAGTCTCCCTACTAGTCAGCGGTATTGATATGGATGGCTCATGGGTGTACCCATATTAGGTTCAATCTTGTGTTGCTGCTCCAGGTAGAATGTCCAAGGCATATTTCTTTTGACAGAGAAAGAACTCATCATCATTGCAGGAAACTTCAATGCCCAAAAAGTCTTTTAGTGGGCCTAGATCTTTAATTGGAAAACACCTTTGCAAATATTGTTTGAGGCCTGTAGTTTGAGCATGATCGCTTCCCATGATAAGCCATCCACATATGCCAGTACAGCAAGAGTAAAGTTGGGACCATGTAAAGTGAAGAGGTTATTATCTCACTAAAACCCCTTTGTTTGAGTGCTCGGGCTAACCCGGGGATCTTGTGTGGATAGTAATCCAGGATGTGGAAACATGTAGATTTCCTCTTGAAGTTCCCCATGAAGAAATACATTGTTAACATCCATTTGATGAACTCCCCGATGACGGGCAGCTGCCGAAGTGATAAGGCATCGAACTATGACAAATTTTGCAACTGGGGCAAGGTTTCAATGTAATCTATTCCTTTGGCTTGGGTATAGCCTTTAGCCACTAAGTAGGCTTTAAATCTCTCAACTAATCCATCTATATTGAGCTTAACTTTATACACCCATTTGCAACTGGTAGATTGTTTTCCTGGAGGTAATGAAGTTAAGGTCCATGTATTGGTCTTATTAAGAGCATCAAGCTCATTTTGCATAGTTTGTCTCCAACATGCATGTTTCTTGGCTTGATCATAAGTGGTGGGTTCAAAAGGGAAGTTTGTACCCAAAGATGAGTAGTTGGAAATAGGATAATGAATTGTGGGGCATTGAAAGTCATAGAGATGAGTCGATGCTTTTTGGGTACGAGTGGGCCTAGTTGTACCAGTTTCATGTGCATGGACTGAAAATTGTGTATTTGTTGGACTTGGATCATTGACATGAATGGGTCGAGTTGCTTCAAGTTCAAGGTTGGATTCATGAAGTGGCATTGGCTTGTCATAGGCTGATGAAGAGATATTAGGTGCACAAGTAAGACGGCTGACATGTGGAACTATCAATTCAACTGTTGGTTCCGAGACCGGTAAGGGAATTACTGGACTTGATTTCGTAGGTTCAGCATGGGAAAGGTTTGTTCAAAAACATGACATCTCTGGAAACAAAAAATTCTTTGGTTTCCAAGTTGTAGAGATTATACCCTGTTTGACCATGAGGATACCCAATGAACATGGACTTGATGGATCGAGAAGCAAATTTGTCACGCCCAGTATTTAAGGTGCAGGCATAACACAAACATCCCAAAAACTCTTAGATGGCTATAATCCGATGGCTTGTTGAATAAAGCCTCATAAGTTGTCCTGTTGGATAGAACTGAAGTCGGTAGATAATTAATATGAAGGGATGAGAGATCCATCACATGGATGGCCAAACCCTACAAGTAGGTTGGGCGAAAATTCAATTCAATTTCTCTCTCCCCATCTGGGAATTGCATTCCCTGTTTCAGAAAATCTGCATTTTCAATGATCAATCTCTAACCAAGAACCGAACCAGATTTGAAACCAAAAGGTAGGAGAGGGATATACCTAATACAGAGTAGCAGTAACTCCCAATGAAGGTGTTCACGCCCAAATAAATCTCCAAAGACTGCTCCCACTGAAGATGACAAAGTGTAGAGTGGAGCAGAATCAACAGTGTTCTTCCCAAGAACCGAATCCTTCAGCAAGAATTCGATGGAGGCTGTGAGCACGACTTCAGATCAGTCTTTCTCCAAAGACTGATATCAAGAACTTTTCTTGATCGCTCCTACAGTGGAGATCGAACTGGCAATGGCGACAGCAGGAGGAGGGCGCAAGAGCAGAAGATGGCACAGTCTTACTGTAGCTGTCTTCTCTCTTTCTTTTTGTGATCTGAGATCTGAAGAGATGATATGTAGAATGGTTCGCCCCCTCCTCCTTTTATAGCCTTAAAGAGAGCTCATAATCTCATTAGGAGTTTCCTAATCCAAATCTGTATTTGGATCAGGAGTCTCTTTAAGACATAAGGATAAGCCCTTATCTTATCTACGGATTAGATTAGCCCTCCTAATCTCATTAGGTGCTTTCCAGATCCAAATCTCTATTTGGATCTAGACTCTCTGAATGGATAGGGATAACTTCCTATCCTATCCGCTGATCCAAATCCCAGATCCGCCCCTTTTTTAACTAATCCAGTTAGACCAGTTCAAATTGGACTTTAGGCCCATTAAGTCCATGTGCTCACTAACCTTCCAAACTGCTGCCCAGTTGGGCTTCCTTGTATGGCGTGGGACCCAAACATTGATCTATACATCAGCCACATGGGTTCGGCCTAGCCTCTGTTACAAGGCCTGGTCGAATTCACTGTTATGGGCAGTGAACCTCTGAGCCCATCACCATGGGCTCTTAATGGGCCCAACACTTACACTAAGTGGTCCCTAGGCCAAACCACCTTATAAAAACCCAGGGACTGTGGGCAGATGCAAGATTAGCCCATCAGGTACTACCCTCAATGGTCTTACACTTAACCTCTCAGCCCATAATGATCAAACACTGCCCGACAAGAGAGGACCTCTCCCTCGGCTACAAGGAATAGTGTTGCACTCTCTACTCACTTGGATTCCGGGAATTAAAACCTTTTGCAAACATTTTGAAACCATAATATATATATATATATATATATATATTTATATTTATATAAATATATTTTGCAAAAACAAATTTACGATTGAAATCGGCTACCGGCAGCTTGGTTTCCATTAGAGAGAGTGCATCCCCGATCATTACCTTTGTCCGACAAAGGGGCTGATCCTGTCACTATGATCACCCACTCAGATGAATTCTCGGACTATCCCAACATACCCAGGTTTTGACCCCCTCTAAGGATCTCACTAATTGTCATATCAAAGACAACCCAATCCGACACTTAGTGCAGTACCATAATCGAGTGTAGGGGTCAGGTGTAACATTCCAGTTTTGCCCATCAATCTCCAAGGTCTAAGGCAATACTGGAATTCTGGTCCGGTTCAGGGTTTCAAGTAAACCTACACTGCATGTACCTCGGGTCTCACCCTGGCAGCTGAGACAAGCCACCCCAACCAACTTGCCGGCACATCAGTGTCAGTCTTGGCAGGATAAATCTCCCCAAACTTACCCAACGGCTGTGAACATTCTAAACTAACATGAGTCTCATATGTGTCCAATTTAAGTGTATTACACAGAAACACACCATAGTAACATGAATCAAATATGTACTTTATTCATTTACAATAAATGTCATAATGTACATTATTCTGATTGGAGCTAAGGGCATATATTGTCTAACATAATAATGTTTATTGCTGCCAATACGCATTCTCCCCAAAATTATATGGGAGGTGTGCCTTAAAACGTAATGCTCTTGCAACCTCAAGCAAATGTTTTTTTTTTTCTTTCTACAATCCCATTATGTTGTGGGGTTTCAACACATTATCTTTGATAATCATTGCCATGTTCATGTAGATAGGCTAGCATTGGTTTTGATAAGAACTCTAACCCATTATTAGATCTTACACACTTGATAAAGTCAGTAGATAATTAATAGTATATGTTGCTACTAATATGCATTCTCCCCAAAATTATATGGGAAGGCGTGCCTGAAAATATAATGCTCTTGCAACCTCAGGCAAATGTTTGTGCTTTATTTCTAGAATTCCATTCTATTGTGGGGTTTCGACACATGATATTTGATAATCATTGCCATGTTCATGTAGATAGGCTAGCATTGGTTTTGATAAGAACTCTAACCCATTATTAGATCTTACACACTTGATAGTGGTTTTAAACTGATTTTGAACAATCGTAGAGAACATGACAAAGAAAGAGTAAGCATATGATTTAAACTTAAGTAGGTATACCCAAGTAGCTTGTGAAAACCATCCACTATAGTTAATAAATAGTGAGCACCACTATGTGACAGGGTGCGATACCCCCCCCCCCCCCAAATGTCACAATGAATTATTTCAAGCAGTGAAGAAGAACGAGAGTGCCTAATGGAAAAAGGGAGTCATGTTTGTTTGGTATAGAAACAAGTGTCACAATAAACATTATTATCAGGTGGTAAGATATGTAAATTTGGTATCAAGGACAATCTACTGTATAAGGCATGACCCAACATTGAATTCCATGTAGGAGAGTTGACAGAGGTGGTAGTGGATTAAAGAGTTACAGTGAGTGATGAAGCTAGTAATGAAGTAAAGTGATAGAGTCCATTATGCATTGTTCTCACCCCCAATAATTTTCTTGGTAGTTAGGTCCTACAGTATGCAAAAATCAGGAAAAAATATGGCCACACAATTGAATTTTGATGTAAGTCTGCTCATAGAAATCAGATTGCACTTGAAGTCAGGTATATGAAGAACATTATGCAAAGTCAGGTTTAGAGAGAGAGAGTGATTTTTCCCTTATAAGTGACTGGTATATGGGAACCATTAGGCAACTAGGCAGGATTGCAGGTAGTAAGGTTGGTAGAATTAGTTGTGTCTAGGCAGGTCATATGGTCTGAAGGACCACTATCAAGGAGCCAGGACTTTGAATCTTTGAATTGATAGATTCTTGAGAAATTAGTGACTTACCATCAAAGTTTAATACATTATTTTGGTTGTTACCATTAAGAAAATTCATGAGTTGACGATAATGTTCATTTGACAGTCTAGGGATAAGGGAGGCATCATCAACAGTTATGGAGGATTTAAAAGCGACAACCTAATTAGAGGAGGAATTCTGTTTCTTGTTGGCAACATTCTTGTATGAATTATTGCTTCTCATTTCCCAATCCGGTGGATATCCCACAAGTTCATAACACTGGGATTTGATATGCCCTGTTTTCTTGCAGACGCCACATCGGGTCCTTGGCTTGTCCTTCTGTTGTGTTGATCCATTTTTTTGTATGTTCCTAGTGGCTTGAAATGCAACACTCCCAACAACAAGTGTAGTCGAACTGAAAGTAGTGGATCCATACTCAAGATGTTCTTGAGTCACTAGGGTATAGATTTTGCTGACTGAAAGTAGTGGATCCATACTCAAGATGTTAGATCTGATGGTGTTGTGTCGTTCATTGAGCCCTAACAAAAACTGATAGACTCGTTCTTTCTCTTTCTCGATCATGAACTCTCTTGCAGCACCACCAAATGCCTTTCAACTTGGTGTAATAGACAACGATGGATAGATTTTCTTGTTATAGCATGGCTAATTCCCATTTCAACTAAAACATGCATAGTGCATTATCTTGTGAGTATCTCTCTTCTAGGTCCTTCCGAATATCCCGAGCAGTCTCTGCATACACTACACTCTAATGTAAATCCCCAGCCAAAGCATTAAACATCCATGATATAACCATGGAGTTACATTTGGACCAGGTGGATAGTTCTATAAGTTTATAATGATCAGGCTTTAAGGTTGATCCATCGACGAACCCTGTTTTGTTATTGGCGTAGAGTGCATTAAGCATTGCACGTCGCCTAGTTGAGTAATTGTCTCCGATCAGTGGGTAGGAGACGAGGATGGCGCCTAGATTATCCAATGGGTGAAGATAGTATATAGGAGATGGATCTGACAATGAATCCATTATGACAAATCCATTGGAGCTAGTTTCAGATGATATGAGAAAAAATGCAAAGGAGTTTAACAAAATAGAAAAATAGTTACCAAGGCTTTGATACCATCTAAAATGGAATATTGTTTCGTAGTTTGTAATTCATTCATCTCTTAAATAGTACATATGGAAGCTTATGAGAAATTAAAAAAACACACGTTGAATGTGTTCGACAGTGTATGCCCTTAGCTATAATCAGAATATGTACCTTATGACATTTAATGTAAATGAATAAAGTGCATATTTGATTCATGTTATAGTGGTGTTTTTCTGTGTAACACCCTTAAACTGGGCACATAAAGAGACTCGTGTTAGTTTAGAATGTTCACAGCCAATGGGTCGATCTGGGGAGATCTATCCTGATAAGGCTGACACTGGTGTGCCGCCAAATTGGTTGGGGTGGCCTGTCTCAGCCGCCAGGGTGAGACCCGAGGTACATGCAGTGTAGCTTTAACTTGATACCTTGAACCGGACCAGAATTCCAGTGTTGCCCTAGACCTTGGTGATAAGTGGGCAAAACTGGAATGTTACACCTGACCCCTATACTCGATTATGATACTGCACTACGTGTCGGATTGGGCTGTCTTTGATATGCCAATCAGTGAGATCCTTAGAGGGGGTCAAAACCTGGGTATGCTGGGACAGTCTGAAAATTCATCTGAGTGGGTGATCATAGTGACAAGATCAACCCCTTTGTCAAACAAAGGTAATGACCGGGGAAGCAATATCTCTGATGAAATCCAAACTGCCGGCAGTTTATTTCAACCGTTGAAATTTGTTTTGCAAAATATATTTATATACGGACATACATATATGTTATGGTTTTGAAATGTTTGCAAAAGGTTTTAATTCCCGGGATCCATGTGAGTAGAGAGTGCAACTCTGTTCCTTGCAGTCGAGGGAGAGGTCCTCTCTTGTCGGGCAATGTTTGATCATTATGAGCTGAGAGGTCAAGTGTAAAACCATTGAGGGTAATACATGATGGGCTAATCTTGCATCTGTCCACAGTCCCTGGGTTTTTATAAGGTGGCTTGACCCAGGGACCACTTAGTGTAAGTGTTGGGCCCATTAGGAGCCCATGTGATGGACTCAGGGGGTGCACTGTCCATAACAGTGTATTCGATCAGTCCTTGTTACAAAGGTTGGGCTGAACCCATGTAGCTGATGTGTAGATCAATGTTTAAGTCCCACGCCATACAAAGAAGCCCAACTGGGCAGTAGTTTGGAAGCATAATGAGCACTAAGATTTCATGGGCCTAAAGCCCATTTCTTCTTGATTAAGAAACCTCTTAATTATGAGTTATCCCAATCCAAATCAGTATTTGGATAGGGGATGATCTTAATCCTATCTGCAGATTAAGTTAGCTTACTCATGATCTTATCAGGAGGTTACCAGATTCAAATCTGATTTGAATTTGGTCTCCCAAAGTGGATAAGGTTAAAGGCCCAATCCTTTTGCTAACTTTAATCCCAGATCCGCCCCATAGATGGGTGATCATATCAGCCCAGTTCGAAATGGGCTTTTGACCCATTAAGTGTTCAGTGCTTAACTAGTTTCCAATTTGTTGCCTAGTTGGGCTTCTTTGTATGGCGTGGGACCCAAGCATTGATCTACACACCAGCCACATGGGTTCAGCCCAACCTTTATTACAAGGCCCAACCGAATTCACTGAAAATCTCAGTGAGCCCCTGAGCCCATCACATGGACCCTATGGGCCCAACACTTACATTAAGTGGTCCTTGGGCCAATCCATCTTATAAAAACCCAGGGACTGTGGACAGGTGCAAGATTAGCCCATCAGGTATTATCCTAAATGGTCTTACACTTAACCTCTCAGTCCATAATGATAAAGCACTGCCCGACAAGAGAGGACCTCACCCTCGGCTGCAAGGAACAGTGCCGCACTCTCTACTCACATGGACCCCAGGAATTAAAACCTTTTGCAAACATTTCCAAACCGTATGTATATATATCCTATATAAATTTTGCAAAACAAAATTCCAACGATTGAAATCAACTGCTGGCAATTTGGTTTCCATCAGAGAGAGTGCATTCCCGATCATTACCTTTGTCCGACAAAGGGGCTGATCCTGTCACTATGATCACTCACTCAGATGAATTCTCAGACTGCCCCAACATACCCAGGTTTTGATCTCCGCTAAGGATCTCATTGATTGGTATATCAAAGACAACCCGATCCGACACCTAGTGAAGTGTCATAATCGAGTCTTGGGGTCAGGTGTAACTTTCCAGTTTTGTCCATCTGTCTCCAAGGTCCAAGGCAATACTGGAAATCTGGTCCAGTTCAAGGATTCGAGTAATCCCATACTGCATGTGCCTTGGGTCTTACCCTGGTGGCCGAGACAGGCCATCCCAACACTTGGTGGCACACCAGTATCAGCCTTGACAGGATAAATCTCCCCAGATTTATCCAATGGCTGTGAACATTTAAAACTAGCACGAGTCTCAATAAGTGTTCAGTTTTAGGGTCTTACACAGAATTATACCAAACAACATGAATTATACATGCACTTTATTTATTTAAACTAAATATCAAAAGTACATCAAATCGGATTGAAGCTAAGGGCATACAAAACTGTCTAACAGATAGCATAGGGTCTTAACCCTATCCACTTAGAGAGTCTAGATCTAAATGAGATTTAGATCTGGAAACCTCCTAATAAGATTAGGAGAGGGCTGATCTAATCTGCAGATAAGATAAGGGTCTATCCTTATCACTTAAAAGGAATTCAGATCTAGATAACATTTGGATCAGCAACTCCTAATGGGATTTGGAGCTGATCCCTTTAAGATTATGAAAGGAGGAAGGGGGCAGCAGCCTCTATATCACATTCACAATTTGAGAGCAAGAGTTGCAGAAGAGAGAACATAGCTTCCAGTAAGACTGCGCTATTTTTTCATTGTCGCCTCCTTCCTGCCGCCATCATAACTGCCAGTTCAATCTCCTTTTCAAGCAGGAGCGATCAAGATCAGATCTTGATATCAGCCTTTGGGGAAAGGCTGATTTGAAGTTGTGCCCAGAGCCTCCGGCGAATTCTTGCGAAGGGTTCGGTTCGTTGGACGAACACTATTGACTCTGCTCCAACATTCACTGTGTCATCTTCAGTGGGAGCAGTCTTTGGAGTCTTTCTTTGGGCGTGAACACCTTCGTTGGGAGATACTATTTCTCCGTATCAGGTATTTCCCTCTCCTGCTTCTGGTTTCAGATCTAGTTCGGTTATGGTTCAAGATTGATCATTGAAAATGTAGATTTTCTAAAACAGGGAATGTGATTCCCAAATGAGGGGAGAGGAAATTTTTGAAATTTCGCTCAACCTACCTACAGGGTTCGGCCATCTATATGATGGATCTCCCATCACTTCAGAATGCAACTTGTACAGTTGGCTAACTAACTAACTCATTCAACAACTGTCAATAACAGTTCGGTGTGCTGCCGCAGGCACTCAAGAATAAAACCTATACTCCTACAAATACATGTTGTCGTGCGAGTAAGGATCGTTCCCCCAGAGAATATCTAGCCTATTTTATGCTACGTGAACAAGGAGGGGGGTTTTGAGTATAACGAAAACAAATAAAAATAAAACAAATAAGGAACAACTAAATTTGAAATATCAAAATTAATCAAAAGAGCAAATCTTGGTCTAAGTCAATATCCACCATCAGAATTTCACCACTGATCATCGGTGCAGAAATATATCAATTCACACCTTGAATATTCACCGTTGGAACTATTTTCCTATCTCTCCTTAGTTGTAGTTAATTAAAAAACAAGCGATCTACTTAACCCTTACTAGTAGATAACCCGAAACAAGCATTAAAGATTTAATCTAGTAGTAGCTGTAAAAATCAGAGAGAGATCGATGAAGCTAAACAACACAAGCACAAGCGGTTGTATTTAATTTAATCGAGTGTTCTTCCTAAGATCTAACAACTTCTGACACAACAAATCATTAAATCCTAGTTCCTTCGCAAATTAGATGAATCAAACAATTACGGATCTGATATCTAACAAAGCCGTAGATTGCAACGAATAATAAATTAGTAGGCCTCCTAGCGATTAAACGAGACAATCATGAAAATAGGCATAGAAGAACATTTGATACTCAAAGCATGAATTAAACAATAAAAATTAAATTAGATCTCACAGTTTTGATGTTTCTGAGGCTTCCGTTTCCTTCAACCAAGTATCAAGGTTTAGCCACGCATGGTCATGATTAAAACTCAAGGAATAAATCCGAGAAGGAGAGGGGAAGAGAAGATAGGTGCGGCCGCCCAAATCTGATTGTTTTCGTTCCCTTCTTTTCTTTTCTCTATACTTCCCATTCCCCAAGAGAAGTCTACAAAATATCCTAAAATTTCTCTCTAGATAACAGTCTCCAAATCTGACTTATCAAGAAAAAGATTAAAAGTAGGAGGTTGGTGATTCCCGCATATGAAAACTTGTGGGCTAAGAAACGTTTCCAGCACGTCAACAGTGCAGGTGCAGCTACTTCTATCCCGATTTCGACCTCGATGTAGTCATTATTTCTCAAAACTAAAAACATGAAAGTTGTAGAAATTTTCCTTATCGTTCCAAATCATCTTGAATTATCTCAATCGGAAATTATATGAGAGACTTATACCCAGATTACAAAGCGATGCCGAAACTGTCTAGAATTGCCCAATTAGCTCCGTTTTTCACTTAACTCCTCCATTTGTGCCATAAATCAAAATGTAAGAATAATGAGTCCATTTAGGCACTAAATAAGTATAAAAGACTAAACATTAAGGGAGAAAATATATTATTTTTCATTCTAATCACAGCTTGTAGAACTTCATGGTGTAATTCTAACAACCTCCTCAAATAGGGACTAAACTGAAACCAATGGCCCCCACAAACTTGCATTGAAGTTTCAGTGCAAAGAACCAATTATTGATTATCAGAGCTATGTAATGAATGGGGACTAATTTGTTTGTCAGTTAAGCAGCTCAAAATTCAACGAAATAATGCATTCATGCGGCAAACTCCGTCTACTAAATGGCCTTAACTAAAGAGAAACAAAAATTGTAATCTCGCAGTAGCTGAACGCCGATGATTGTAGCAGCAGTGATCAAACAAGAGAGGGGAAAAGTGGTAGAGAGAAGTGAAAATGAAAATGAACGAGAGAGTAGAGAGATCGGCTTCAATCAGTGCAAGGCCCGTTCAAACAGCCTTTACAACCTTGCATGGGGTGATATTCCCAATGCAAGGCTATAATGGCTATTGAAACGGGTTGTGCACTGACTGAATCTGGTTTCAAGAGCAGAGGGTGGGTTGGGTGCCTAAATGAAAATGAAAATAATTTGGAGTCCACACTGCCATTTATGTTTAGGCTCCATTAATTTGTAATGCACTGACGTGTTTGATTTTCATTCCAATAGAAATCAAACACGTCATCATCCCACTTACCATTTCAAACTAATGGAGTCTAGATTCTACTTCTCTGGACTCAAAACTTCTTTTTGTGTTTGATTAGATGCCCAGCCCCTTCCCCTCTTTCATTTCCATTCATTTCGTTTTCATTTTCATTTTCATTTCTCTCCTCCGCCATCTCCCTCCTTCCCCTCTCTCATCCAATCAAACATGCTATCACCTGATGTTTAGTTTTGTTGTTAATCCAATTAGTATCTTGTACTTTCGGCCAAGTGTTATTTTGGTCCCCGAACTTTAAAATGTGACAATTCAGTACCCGAAGTTTTAAAATGTGTCAGTCCAATACCTACTGTTAATTAGTTGTTAACCAATTATTAAGTGGCATTTGAAAAGGACAAAAATGCCCTTTGATTTTCATCTAGTTTTCTTTATAAGCCATCCAAACGTTGACAAAAAAATTAACAGTCCCAAATCCTTGCCTCTTCTATTCAAGAAAATTGAGGTCATGTATCAATTAGTACCCTGTACTTTGGGCCTAGTGTAATTTTGGTCCTTGAACTTTAAAATGCGACAATTTAGTATTTAGTCTTTCAAAACATGTCAATCCAGTACCTACCATTAACTAGTTGTTAAGTGGCATTTGAAAAAATATAAATGCCCTTTGAGTGTCCTATAATTTTCTTTATAAACCATCCAAAAATTCAAAAAAAGAAAATAACTGTCCTAAATCCTGGCTTCTTCTATTCAATAAAGTTGAGGTCACCAGAATGCCCATTGATACATGACCCCAACTTTATTCAATAAAAGAAGCAAGGATTTAGGACTGTTGATTTTTTTTCAACATTTGGATGGCTTATAAAGAAAATTAGATGGCACTCAAAGGGCACTTGTGTCTTTTTCAAATGCCACTTAACAGCTAGTTAATGGTAGGTAGGTATTGGATTGACACGTTTTGAAAGTTCGAGTGTTGAACCGTTGCATTTTAAAGTTCGGGGATCAAAATGACATTAGACCCCAAGTACAAGGTACTAATTGAGAATTTTGAACACAACCATGATAAAGTTTGGAGAGTTTTGAGCATGACTGTACCAAAGAATCCAAAACACAACAGCAATGGCTCTAGCAAGTGGAGTTTCGAACATGTCCCTTGCAAAGACTACAAACAACAACATCTCATCATTCATTACCCACCCTGCCAAATATCCAAATAAATACTAACAAAAATTCAATGAATACAACAAGGCAAATAATACCCTCATCATTCATTACCCACATTGAAACCATTTTTTCCCATGCTCTTACTGTCACTCACTCAGACCCTTGCTTGTTCAAAGAGAAAAACAGAGCATCCACTTTCCACTCTTATTATATTACGAAATCCAAATAAGAGACCAACCCAATTATTGGTGCATTAATTATATTTTTGGTCTCATTCCAATCCACATCCACAAAATTCCAGCCCTGAATCACTCTCAAGGTCAATTAGTCAACTGAGAATGTATGGGGATTAAGCCGTTATGAGGACATGTCTATGATGTACTTGGAAATTACTTCATGTTAGAAATTAATCAGATCTAAGTTTTCTTTTCCAAGATCACCATTCCATTTTAGATTAGTGTATATAGAATATTAGGCTAGCAACATAAATCTCTGAGGCAAAGTTTAATCTGTGTACTTTTGATCCAAACCATCGGAGTTTGATTTAACACATTCTTTTGGATTATTAGGAACATAAGAAAAAAAATGAATCATCTAACAAAATAACCAATGGCACATTCTTCTGGGTCCACCCTCTAAACATGTATACTATATTAAGGGAGAGATTGATTGGCCCAAATAGACTAAATCACTAGTTAGGATGTACTTTAGATAATTTTGTATGCCCTTAGCTTCAATCAGAATGATGTACTTTATGAGTTTATTGTAAATGAATAAAAGTGCATATTTGATTCATGTTCCCTTGGTATGTTTCTGTGTAATACCATTAAACTGGACACTTATTGAGACTCGTGTTAGTTTAGAATATTCACAGCCAGTGGGTCGGTCTGGGGAGACTTATCCTGACAAGGTTGAGACTATGGTGCCACCAAGTCGGTTGGGGTGGCCTGTCTCAGCTGTCAGGGTGAGACCCTAGGCACATACAGTGTAGGATTAATTGAATCTTTGAACTGGACCAGATTTCCAGTATTGCCCTGGACCTTGGAGATTGATGAGCAAAACTGAGAAGTTACACCCGACCCCTAGACTCGATTATGATACTGCACTAGGTGTCGGATTGGGCTATCTTTGATATACCAATCAGTAAGATCCTTAGCAGGGGTCAAAACCTGGGTATGTGGGGACAGTCCGAGAATTCATCTGAGTGGGTGATCATAGTGACAGGATCAGCCCCTTTGTCGGACAAAGGTAATGATCGGGGATGCACTCTCACTGATGGAAACCAAGACTGCTGGCAACCGATTTCAACCGTTGAGATTTGTTTTGCAAAGTATATTTTATATGAGATATAAAAGTATATATATATTATGGTTTCTCAAATGTTTGCGAAAATGTTTTAATTCCCGGGATCCATATAAGTGGAGAGTGCAACACTGTTCCTTGCAGCCGAGGGAGAGGTCTTCTCTTGTCGGGCAGTGTGTGATCATTATGGGCTGAGAGGTTGAGTGTAAAACCATTGAGGATAATACCTGATGGGCTAATCTTGCATCCGCCCACAGTCCTTGGGTGTTACAAGGTGGCTTGGCCCAGGGACCACTTAGGGTAAGTGTTGGGCCCATAGAGCCCATTCGATGGGTTTCAGGGGGTGCACTGTCTTTAACAGTGTATTCGGCCATGCCTTGTAACAAAGGCTGGGTCGAACCCATGTGGCTGATGTGTAGATCAATGCATGGGTCCCACGCCATACAAGGAAGCCCAACTGGGCAGCAGTTAGGAAGGTTAAATGAGCACATAAGCTTAATGGGCCTAAAGCCCATTTCGAACTGGGCTATTCATTTAGTTAATTAAAGGGGCAAATTCTGAGATGGATTAGTAGATAAGATAGGGTCTTCACCCTATCCACTCAGAGAGTCCAGATCTGAATGTGATTCAGATTTAGAAACCTCCTAATAAGACTAGGAAAAGGTTGATCCAATCTGTAGACAAGATAAGGGTTTATCCTTATCACCTAAAGAGATGTTTTGATCCAAATATGAATTGGATAAACTGCTCTTAATTGGGTTAGGAGCTGATCTTTTAGGTTAACAAAAGAAGGGGGCGGCAGCCTAAGAGATAACACATCAGATTTTCTTTAGTGCTGAAATCAAGAAGAGAGAATTCTGCACCCTGCGAATACTCTCTTGCTGCCTCTTGTTCTTGCCGCCCTGTTTGCCAGTTCGATCTCCAGTTGTGGGAGAAGTCAAGATTGGATCTTGACATCAATGCTTTGAGAAATGATTGAAAGCAAGCTGTGCTCACGTACCATTCTACTGATTCCTGCGAAGGACAAAGTTCTTGGGAAGAACACTGCTGATTCTGCTCCATCCTGCACTGCGCCATCTTCAGCGGGAGCAGTCTTGGGATCCTTCCTTAGTTGTGTGAACACCTTCGTTGGGAGATATCACTTCTCCATATCAGGTATAATTCTCTCCTACTCCTTTTGGTTTAGATCTGGTTCAGTTTAAGGTTCAAGAATGATCTTTGAAAATATGATTTTCTAAATAGGGAATGCGATTCCCAATTAAAGGGAGAGAGAAAATTTTTCAAAATTCGCCCCTTATTCTGCAATCTTTGGGCGTCTATGGGATGGATCTCTCATCCCTTTAGTGGTATCAGAGCCAGGTTCAAATTTTGAACCAGTTTGTTTCAGATCTGAACCTGCGCAAATGGGCAGAAGGTGTTCTACCCGATTTGCACAGATATGGGTTTTGGGAAATTTGTTCCCAAACTGAAAGGGCGAATAATCTGAAATTAATTTTACATAAATCTGATTATTATTTAGAATTGTTTTTTATGATTTTCTTGATTTATGGGCTGTTCGTACAAGAGGAGATCGAATTCTTGGTTTGCGCAGGGAACCTGCGATTTTACAGTTCTTGAATTATTTTGGTCTGTAAATATATTTTTTTTTTATTTCTAGACTCAATGCATAGGTATTCGATCTGATGTAATTATTAATAGAAATAGGATTTCTATTTATTTTATTCTGGATCGAAGATGGCGGCGCAGAAAAGGAGATTTCGCAGATGGGAGAATCGCTATCTGCGATTAGTTTTTGAAACTGCATTCTGTGATCTAACCTCTGTTTTGCAGGATGGATTGTGCGAACAACCCTGATTGACTGCGTCCTGGTGTATTGACTCCGGGGCTTCAACTCATGCGTGTAACTCATTGCAGGGGTTTAAGGTAAGCAGAAGACTGAGTGAAGGAGAAGTCTTTGGATCCTTCCTTGGGCGTGAACACCTTCGTTGGGAGATATCACTTCTCCGTATCAGGTATAATTCTCCTACTCCTTTTGGTTCAGATCTGGTTCAGTTTAAGGTTCAAGAATGATCCTTGAAAATATGATTTTCTAAATAGGGAATGCGATTCCCAATTGAAGGGAGAGAGAAAATTTTTTGAAATTCGCCCCTTATTCCGCAATCTTTGGGCGTCCATGGGATGGATCTCTTATCCCTTCAGCATTAAATTTACACTTGCTCCTAGGTCCAAGAGAGCTTGATCGAACTCTTATGTCCCAATCTGACAGGCAATTATGGGGCACCCTGGATCTTTATACTTTGACAGCGTTCTCTGCTCAATCACCGCATTTACCTGTTCTGTCAAAAATGCAATTTTCTTGACATGGTGTCTCATTTTCATGGTACGTAGATCCTTAATCACCTTGGCATAAGATGGTACCTGCTTAATCACATGCAACAAAGGTAGATTAATCTTAACTTTTTTCAAATGTTCTAAAATCTCACATTGGTTGTCTGAAAATTTTCCTCCAGATCTGAGAGCTTGGGGAAAGGGCACTTGGATCGTAGCCTCCTTTGGCACTTTTGAGGGGGCATCTTCAGTTCTGCTCGAAGTGGTGACATTTGTGCGAGGTGGGATTGGCAAAGGCCCATCGAAAACCTTACCATTGCGGGTAGTGATGGCGTAGACCCCCTTAATGTTCTCCGGATGAGAGGTGGATCCCTGTACCATATGTGACCCCTTTGGATTGGTTCGAGGCTGAGATGGAATTTTGCCTCTCTCTTGTATAATAAGAGCATTGGTAAGCTTAGTTATCTGACTCTTGATATCCTTGTTCTCTTCAACCACCTGCGCAAGAACAAATTCAAACTTTTGGTTAGTCTTATTTTGTGCCTCCATAAATGCTTGAAGTGTTTCCTCTAAAGGATTCCTATTCGGCTGAGCACTGTATTGAGGTGCATGATGAAATCTAGATGGTTGCGCCTCTACACTTCAATTATTGTTGGATGATGTAGGTTGGTTCTGATAAGCCTTCCAACTAAAATTGGGATGGTTCCTCCAGCTAGGGTTATAGGTCTCTGAATAGGGTGTTTCCTATACATTCCTAAGGCATTACACTATTCTTGATAAACCTCTCTTATATCACCATAGGTTGGTTAATCCTGAGCTAAGTGATCCAATCCCCCACAAACAAAACATGAAGTTTGAGTTTTTACCCTAGCAACCGTGTGGATGACTTTATTATTTCTCATCTTTAAGGCCTCAAGTTCCCTAGTTACAGTTTCTAATTCGGCTTTGAGGTTGTCTTCCTCCTTAAGATGGTAAATCCCAGTTGGATGTGACCTATTAGTACTATTACTAGCACTAGGTCCAGTCCACATGTGAGCTTTCTCAGTTAACTCATTCAGGTAATCTATGGCTTCTTTAGGGTCCTTTTGCAAAAAACTCCCCATTACACATCGTCTCTATGAATTGGCGCTCCCTGCTGGTTAACCCTCATAAAAATAGCTAACTAACCTCCAACTTTCATACCCATGGTGCGGACACAGGTTCTATAGCTGTTTAAATCTCTCTCAGGCTTGGTATAAGTTTCACTATCCTTTTGAGAAAAGGTTGAGATCTGTCTCTTAAGGTTGTTGGTCTTATGATGCGGGAAGTATTTGTTAAAGAAAGTTTGGGTCATCTCCGCTCATGTGCCTATGGATCTCGGTCTCAAAGAGTATAGCCAAATCTTAGCTCTCTCTTTCAGGGAAAAAGGGAAAAGTTTTAGCCTAACAATATCTGCAATATCAACTCGGTTATGAAAGGTGGCCACTACCTCTTCAAATTCCCTAATGTGCACATATGGATTCTCACTGGCTAAACCATGGAAATTAGGCAAGAGTTGGATCATTCCAGGTTTGAACTCAAATTGTGGTGTATTCGGAGGGAACATGATGCATGATGGTGTGGCTGTCCAGGTGGGGTGTAGTTAGTCTTTTAAAGACCTAATAGGGTTGTCCTTGTGTTGACTCATGGTTTTAGAATCAGAGGACGAACTAAGTGCTACTTCTTCTTCAGGGAGTGGTGGTGGGTCTATTTGTATCTGTCTAGAAAATCTCCCTCTTTTGTCCCTTGGTCTGTTCATACACCCTCAGCTCCTTTTTTTTTGTTTTTTGCTTACAAAAAGAAGAAAAGGAAAATAAGATCAAGAAAATAAAATACAACTAAAGAAAATGAAACAAACAAAGGAAATAAAAGAGAAGTAAATAATGTTCAAACTTAGTTGTTGGTTTGGCTTCCCCGGCAACGACGCCAAATTTTGTGTCTCGCCCAAAATTGTTACCCTTGGCTAATCGGTCGTTGAAGCGTAGCTTTAGGTGTCGAATCCATACAGAAGTTGATTAAACCAACAAAAGGAGTTATCGCTAAGAGTGAATAAACTAGAGAAAAAAATGATTTTCTAAAAATAAAAAGAAGAGCAAAAATATTTGAATAAAAGTAACGATGATTAAATGATGAAAAGTAGTATTGTGATGAACAAGGTTTTGAGATTCACTTGATTGATTTGCTTAACTTGTCTCGATTTTGATTCCTATTTATTACTCAATTGCAAGTTTCACATCCCAAACAAACAATCGGAAAATATAACTTTGAAGCCAACGACAAGAACAAAAGTATTTTTTCTGAGAGAATTAATTTTCGATAAAGAACAGAATGATCTATTCTTAAAAACTACCCAAGAACGACAATATATCAAATTGACAGTATTGCAATCAAGGATCAACTCATAAAATAAATCTACCCTATCAATTATTTTCTAACAAATTGCACATAAAAAGAGCATGACTACTCTTATATGGAAATTGAAGAATATAACTTGAGGGTTTATCAAAATAATAAAATAAATCTCTCAAGAACAAAATTAAACATTGAAATCTCTCAAAGAATCAAAGTAAAACTCATCGATCAAGATCCTCCCTAGATTTGTTGAAGCTTTAGCCGTGCTTGGATGGTCATTCTCCCCTCTTTTCCTCTGTGAAAGACTGAGAAAATAATGCCAAAATAACCTCTGCAAGTCGTCCCCCTTTTTGGTCAGATTTTTCCTTTTTATTGTGATGCCAAGCTCCTCAATCTACTCAGGTCGGATCCGCGTCTTATCCCCCAATTTTCGCCTGGATGGATATTGATTTAGAGGAATTTATCACAAATGAATTGTAGCCCTATCTCTTAGGTGTCCATAGTCTCAAGAATCATTGAATTTTGACATTTGTAGAGAAAGATATGCCCAAAATACCGGACCCTGTTTAGAGTAAAGTGGGAAAGGAATCAGCACTCCTCCTTGGGCCATGGAACTTGGGTTTGGATTTTTTGGACCTATGTTTGGGCTTTCCTCCATTCAATTATTAATTATTTCAACATAAAAATTGAACAAATAATAAAATTGACATTTATACATTTATTATGAAAAAATATTATTTTTAAGCTCTTTATTTTACAAATGATTGTTGAGCACACTTTAGATATGCATTTTCATGCTTTCGTCAGGGGTGATGGTCGATAACACATTAGTCGGTTAAGGTTATAGAATGATAAATTGTATTTTTTAAGTTTAAATGGGTTACATGATATCACTTGCAAAAATGGCATGTGAGGTTTCATTAATGGACTTCCAACGGAGGGTCTGTTAAGTCCCGTGGGGTTTCATTAGGGTATATTTAAATCTATTATCCTAAAATTTATTTGGGTAAATGAGACAATTTCTTTATCCATATTCTTCTTCACCAGACCATTCCTAAAAGGTGGTTGTCTCATTTTTATCCTTATGCCAAAACGAATAATTTTGAGCCTTGTGAATTGATGGACATAGTTCCTATTGACCGATTTCCTCCCTCCTATTCCCAACAAAAGAATGAGAAGTAATAGGAATTTTATCATATGACTATTGAAGTCCAACTGGGCTTGCACTACCACAATCTCCATTCGCAATGGTGTCTACATCCTCACCCATCCTAGACTACTTTCCTTTACGTACAATCACCATCTCCATTGACCAATGTTTTCAATTCGCCATTGACCTATTTGGTTGAACCATACTGTCGTCCAACCATAATTCTAGGTTAAGTTCTCATAAAAAATGTATTTTGGTAAAAAAAAAAATTGTTGACTAATTAAAACCGTTTGGCCTATATGATTGAACTCTTGACTTGATTAATGGGGTACATTTACACACTTAATGTATGTGCAAGCTTTCAAATGCTATAACCTTGCTCTCATATGTTCGATTGGGATTAACTTTTTTGGGGTACTTTTCGAGTTCTATGCAATCTATTGTGATTTGTGCCAAATGTACCTTGTTCAACAACTTTTTAGCCAAAAAATACCCAAAACACAATTTTTAGCACTTTCTACCAATAAAAATTAAGACTAAATTAAGTATAAAATAATGCACATATTACATGTTTGTTATAATTATACATTAGCTATTTATAAAATACATGTACACACACACAAAATATATATATAATATTATATAGTTATATATAGTTATCTCTCTCTCTCTATCTATCTATATATATATATTGATGAATGAAGATAATTTTATTAAGCCAAAAAATTAAGGCATTACAGGAAACCCATAATAGTTATATAATTATAAATATGGTTCAACCTCTAGGTCGGTTCCTACCCAACTTCCTTTTGATGATCATGAAGCACTTTGTGAGAAGTGACGTCAACAATCATGTAATCTCATATGCAACACTTCATTGACTATATATATACATATATATATACATATAAACCCATAATAGTTATATAATTATATATATGGTTCAACCTCTAGGTCGGTTCCTACCCAACTTCCTTTTGATGATCATGAAGCACTTTGTGAGAAGTGACGTCAACAATCATGTAATCTCATATGCAACACTTCATTGACTATATATATACATATATATATATATATATATATATATAATTTGAACCATTTTCTCCTTATTCAAATTCCTTTCGTTAAGTCTTATATTTAAGGTATTAACTCCCCATTAACATTCATTGGATCGTGTTCTTGACTAACTATACTCCAATTCTTGGTTTGGTCCCTCCCAAATTGTGAATGTACAAAATGTAATTTGAACTACTACATTTATTTTCATTTAATTCACTCTCATTAAGTCTCATATTTAGGGTATTAACTCTCATTCTTTCATTGAATCATGCATTAACTAACCATATTAAAGAAAAATAAGTGTGACAAAAAATAATTTATTGATGATAAAAATAAAATACAAATTTAAGACTAACCTAAAAAATGAAATTGTTTGGTATTTGGTGGAAAGTCAACAATTCAACCTTTTTGGGGCAAATTTGTTAACCCTAGATGTCATAATTAAATAATAATGATAAAAATAAAAAAAGAGACAAAACATGAAAAAGTATAGAAAACAAAAAAATGTAAAAAAAAAAACATGTAGGCACATCTTTAATGTCAAATATTCATCATATTAAAAAAAAGCAAGTGTGATAAATAAGAATTATTTGTATAGACATAAAAGATATAAAAATTGTAGAAAATTCTGGAATTATACTATGTGTAAATTTCTGAAACTACCATGTCTACCCCTAAGGTTAGGAAATTGACTAACTATACCCTTACTATTCCAGTATTGTCTTAAAGTACTACTATTTTTGACAATTGACTAAATATTCTTTACCATTAGTGCTTGTTAACGGATGGATTAAAAAGACTATTGTGTCCATCATTCTTCTTTAAATTTTCAAAATGAAACTATTGACACCTTATTGAAAATGAGAACTTCAAACAAAACTCGTCTAAGGAGGCGGACATTGGTGAGGTTGTGTTTGGACGCGAATAGGTTTATTAATCCGTTGCACAAGTCAAATCTGGTGAATGTTGAGTTCAATTGGTCATTGTTTTTTAGCGGCCCATCTAACCCTCTCCTCACCGACAATGGCCTCTCTAAGTGGAGAATCTCAAACGAGTCCAGTAAGCTTGAAGCTAGTAAGGAACGTGCCCATTATGAGTTGTTCTGTTTCCCAAACGAGAACCTTCCCAAAAGAGGATGGAGAGCCTCTATCAACACTAGACCTGTTCATGGGCCAGGCTGGGTCAAGCTTTCACTCTTAATTAACAGATTTTTTTAAGGTTTGAGCACGAGCTCAGCCCGACAAGCCCAGGTATGGGCCCGAGCCCGAAGTCTAAAGTTCATGCCGCAACTATCACTGAAGCAGCTGAACAGAGAGAGAGAGAGAGAAGAGAAATTATAAAGAAAAAAACAACAAAAATTGTATATACTAAATTATTAATATATTATAATAATATTATATATTTTATATTATATAAATTAGTCGGGCTGGGCCCAGCTCGGGCTGAGCTTTTTTGATAAATCCTGAGCTTGGCTCGAAACATAGTCGGGCTTAGTGTTTTGGGCCTGAGGTTAAGCCTGCAGGCCTAACTACATGTCGAAGTCCAACTGGGGTGCGGGCCAGGCCGGGCCGTCGAGCTACCCGTTCCATGAACGGGCCTATTCAACACCCTCAACTTCTGGTTCTATTTCCCACTGATAATAAGAACATAATAAAAGGGAGAGAATTGATCAAAATCATCACCGTCATTGCAACTTCCAGCAACGGTGGTGATCTTCTTCTTCCTCCGTCCTCCTTCCCCTCTTTGTTATCCCTCTCCACCTCCCCTGCAAGCTAGTACCATCTCATTTGCAAGTCTGCGACAATTTTCTACAAGCCATCTTTGTTCTCCCTCTCCTCTCCACCGTACAATCTCATCTACAAGCCATCTAATGATTTTCTTCCTCGACCCCACTTCCCCTCTCCATTTTCCCTCTCCACTACCCCCTTCCCTCATGCGATCTCATATGCTACATGGTAAGCGTCCCTTGTTGGTGTGCTTCAAGGCATTTAACCCTCATGTTCATCAAATAGTGGACATCTATGTTTATAGACCAAGCACCAAGCTAGAATACCCTTCGTTCTGCAAGCCATCCAATGTTTTTTTTGAAAGCCATCTTCATTCTCCCACTCCTCTCCACCATACTTGTAATTCAAGATGTTGAAGGCTGATCATCTTAGATGTGTCATTGGGTAAGCCAACAAGGTGCCAACAACCTCTGAGTTTCAATATTTGTAGATTTTGTACTGTACGCATTGACTCCGGTGGCTCTCGGATATGGGAATCGGAGAGGTCAAGGTACTGTAGTTCATCCAATAAAGCAATAAAATCAGGCAACACATGAATGGAAGAAAATCTCAAGCCCAACGCACGTAAGAACCTCGGTACGTGAAAAAAATCATTAGGACTTGTGAGATTTCCATATTATACCCATGTTTACAATCGGCGGTTCTAACAATCCGTCCAACTATCTCGAATCCACATCGGTAACCTTACGAATACAATCCATGACGTCGGAATGCTTATTGGCAGCTTCCTAGAGGAGATCGATGAGCTTGATATTTGGAGAATAACCATACATTATCAAAGGATATTTTGGGTATAATTTAAAATTAAATCAAACATGTGAAATCATGTGTAAACGGTCTGTAACAGAGATTTAACAGGAAGGGAACTATGTGACAATTGTCATAAACAATAGGAGTACTTTAAGACAATACTGAAACAATAGGAATATAGTTAGTCATTTTCCTAAAACTTTAGGGGTAGTTTAAGAAATTTGCCCTTATGTTATTTACTATCTTCGTAATAAAAAATTGTCATGTGCAAAGCACATTCACACTTATTAGTACAACAAAAGAATTATAGAAACATTTAGAAACATCTTTAAGGTTGCCTTATGCCAACATGTTTTAACAATTATTTCAAAATGCATTGTCGAGAGAAGATAAATGTTTAGTATTATGGAATTCAGATTTGAATTGATGCCTTATAAGTGTTTGAAGAAATGTATGCATGGGGATTAGATTCTTGCTAAAGATAGAATAACCGTCACTCATGCATATGATGAACATGCGCTTGAGAGAGGTTGTTCATGACATTGGGGTTTCACCAAACCAAGGCTCAATCATGATCTATTCGAATGGTTCAATTTGATTGATTGCTGAATTCTGAGATTGACATTAACTGTTTACTCTTCCAACCTGAATTGAAGGCAATTGAGCCAATAATTTAGATAGATTTTAGTTTAGGATTTTTAGCTTTTGAATAAAGTTTTGATTTATTGTTGATCACATAAGAAGTGCCCAATTTAGTATTGGTAATTGTTTCATAAATCCTCGTGGGACGATACTTTATTCACTACTTTACTACTTGAACGGTTAGTGCACTTGCTAGTATCACAATGAGCCACATCAGTTACCTAAACGAGCTGGAGGCCTTTGGGTCTGGGCAAGATCTGGTCACACAGATAGACACCATTCTTAACTCCTTGCCTCTGTCCTTCAATCCGTTCATTATGAACTATAATATGAACAAGCTGAATGTCAGCGTTCAAGAGCTCAGCAACATGTTGCAACGAGCCGAATAACTAATTAGGAAGGATGAGCCGATAGCCATGCTTGTTGAAGCGGACAAATCTGGCAAGAAGAGGAGGGCAAAGAGGAAACCCTAGAAAAAAGGCCACTAAGTCTAAGAAACAAAAGAAAGACAAGGCATCCAATGCCTGTCACTTCTGCAAGCAAGCCGGCCACTGGAAGAGTAACTGTCCTGCCTACCTGGAATCTAAGAAAGGTACTTTCGAAACTTGTGTCATGGAAACTAATTTGTTAGTTGCTTCTGTGTCCTAGTGTATTGACTCTGGGGCTTCAACTCATGCGTGTAATTCACTATAGGGGTTCAAAGTAAGCAGAAGGGTGAGTGAAGGAGAAGTGACACTTTACTTGGGGACTTCTGCAAATGTTGCAACTACGGCGATAGGAACCGTAAAATTAGTCTTTAGAGAATGAATACTTGTACTTAATGATTGTTTTTATGTACAAAACTTAAGAAGAAATTTGATTTCTGTTTCTAAACAATGTGTTGATGGATATACTATCTGTTTTAGTAATATGATTACTATTAAAATGAACAATAAATTCATCGCATGCGGGGAACTGGAGAACGGTCTCTATGTTCTACATCCTTCTCTAGAAGCTAACTTAACCGAAACTATGTCGGTCGAAATCCCCAAGAAAAGGACTCATGATACAGTTAGTCCCACGTGCTTGTGGCATTACCGACTTGGCCATATTGGTATTGATCAAATCACAAGACTGGTAATTGATGGTCATTTGGATTTTCTAACCGTAGAAGATCTTCCCACTTGTGAGCCTTGCCTCCGAGGCAAGATGACAAAACGGCCATTTAACAGTAAGCCTGAAAGATGTACAGGCACGCTTGACCTTATACATACTGATGTATGTGGTCCCCTGAGTGTTAGGACTCGTAACCAACATGTGTATTTCATCACCCTCACCGATGATTACTCACGATATGGTTACGTGTACCAGATGAGACAGAAGTCCGAATCCTTTGAAAAGTTCAAGGAGTTCAGACAAAAAGTCGAGAAACAGTTAGGGAGAGAAATTAAGGCCCTTCGATCAGATCGAGGTGGCGAGTATCTCTCTAACGAATTCGGGGACTACTTGAAGACCAACGGGATAATATCACAATTAGCTCCTCCTGCAACACCACAACTTAATGGTGTTTCAGAGAGGAGGAATAGGACATTGTTAGACATGGTCCGGCCACTTCTCACACGCTCGGAATTACCCACATCCTTTTGGGGATATGCATTAGAAACTGCAATCTACGTGCTGAATCAGGTTCCAACCAAATCGGTTCCGAAAACTCCATACGAACTTTGGACCAAAAAGAAACCAAGTGTCAAACACTTGAAGATTTGGGGATGTCCCGCACACGTTAAAAGAACGAGTGCGGACAAGTTGGAATCCAAGACCAGTCGAAATGCCCAGTTCTTAGAGACTGATTATATCCTGGACACCCATCGTCAGGAAATACTTCTTGATGAGGAGAGCTCACGATTAAGATGTCCCGTAGGTTCCAAGTAGTGACCAACCTAGAAGATCCACCCGGGTATCCAAGCCATCGGTCTGTTATGGTTATGACCAGGATAGTTACCTGGTGGAAGCCTTGACTAGTGAGGAGGATCCCGTGACTTACGCGGAAACTATGTTGGACATAGATTCCCAGAACTGGGTAGAGGCGATGAGAGCTGAGATGGACTCGATGGAAGCCAATGAAGTTTGGACTCTAGTAGATCCGCCCTCCGGGGTAAAAGCAATTGGTTGCAAATAGATCTATAAGAGGAAGAAAGACCTCGATGGCAGGATTGAGACCTACAAAGCTCGTTTGGTGGCGAAAGGGTATACACAAAAAAAATGTATCAACTATGAGGAAACCTTTTCGCCCGTGGTCATGCTTAAATCCATTAGGATCTTGCTAGCTGTAGTAGCATACCATGACTACTAGATTTGACAAATGGATGTCCAAACCGCGTTCCTGAATGGAGATCTTAGTGAAGATATCTACATGCAGCAGCCATAAGGCTTCATTGCTGCTGGTCAGGAACACATGGTATGTAAACTTAAAAGATCCATATATGGACTTAAGCAAGCTTCTAGGAGTTGAAACATCCATTTTGACTCTGTAGTCAAATTGTTTGACTTTGAGCAAAATTCGGATGAGCCCTGTATTTATAGGGAGTCCAGTGGGGATAAGGTCACCTTCTTGGTGTTGTATGTGGACGATATCCTATTCATTGGGAATGATGTAGGAATGTTGACTTCGGTCAAGGTGTGGCTTTCGCAGCAATTCTTCATGAAAGATCTTGGAGAAGCCTCCTATATACTAGGTCTTCGACTCTATAGAGATAGATTGAAGCGGATAATTGGATTATCTCAGGCTGCTTACATTGACAAAATTGTCAAAAGGTACAGCATGGAGAACTCCAAAGAAAGGAAACAGGAAACGTTCCTTTCAGGCACGGAGTCACTCTCTCAAAGAAGATGTCTCACAAGACTTCTAAGGAGATTGAGGGTATGAAAGACGTTCCCTATGTCTCAGCTATAGGGAGCATCATGTTTGCCATGCTGTGCACTCGCCCTGACATCGCTCAGGCGGTGAGTGTAGTAAACAGGTTCCAGACCAACCCAGGGTAGGAGCATTTGACTGCTGTGAAGAACATATTCAAGTACCTTCGAAGGACAAAATACTTTTGTCTGGTATTCGACGGTAGTTCACTACAAATTCTAGGGTATACTGATGCCGATTTCCAGTTGGATTCAGATGATAGAAAGTTTACATCTAGGTATGTTTTCACGATAGGATCGTGTGTTGTTTGTTGGAAAAGTAGCAAACAAGGGTCCACGACAGATTCCATGACCGAAGTCGAGTACGTTGCCACAAGTGAAGTTGCCAAAGAAGCCGTGTGGATGAAAAAGTTCATTCACGAATTAGGAGTGGTTCCGTCCAATACATCACCCATCCCGTTGTTGTGTGACAACAATGGAGCCATCGCTTAAGCTAAGGAGCATCTAGCCCACTCGAAGTCAAAGCACATTGAGAGGAAATACCATGTACTGCGGGAGATTGTTGGCAGAGGGGACGTCCTGATTCAGAGGGTTGCATCAACGGATAATGTGGTAGACCCATTACCTAAGCCACTCACACAGAAAGTGTTTGAGAAACACGTGGAAAGCATGAGACTCTGGCTTGTAGCAGATTGGACCTAAGTGCAAGTGGGAGCTGTTAGACAGTTTTGTTTACCCTTAGCTCCAATAAGTTTTGATGTACTTTTGACATTTAGTGTAAATGAATAAAGTGCATATTTGATTCATGTTGTGTGGTATGTTTCAATGTAAGACCCTTAAACTGGACACTTAATGAAACTCGTGTTAGTTTAGAATGTTCACATCCGTTGGATAAGTCTGGGGAGATTTATCCTGCCAAAATTGACACTGGTGTGCTGCCAAGTGTTGGGGTGGCCTGTCTCAGTCACCAGGGTGAGACCCAAGGCACATGGACCTTGGAGATTGATGGGCAAAACTAGAAAGTTACGCCTGACCCCTAGACTCGATTATGATACTGCATTTGGTGTCAGATTCTGCTGTCTTTGATATGTCAATCAGTGAGATCCTTTACGGGGGTCAAAACCTGGGTATGTTGGGACAGTCTGAGAATTCATCTGAGTGGGTGATCATAGTGACAGGATCAACCCCTTTGTCGGACAAAGGAAATGATCGGGGATGCACTCTCTCTGATGGAAACCAAATTGCCGCAGTTGATTTCGATTGTTGGAATTTTGTTTTGCAAAATTTATATATATTAGATATATAGATATGTATGGTTTCAAAATGTTTGCAAACGGTTTTAATTCCCAAGATCCATGTGAGTAGAGAGTGCAACACTGTTCCTTACAGCCGAGGGAGAGGTCCTCTCTTGTCGGGCAATGTTTGATCATTATGGGCTGAGAGGTTAAGTGTAAGGTCATTTAGAGTTATACCCGATGGGATAATCTTGCATCTGCCCACAGTCCCTGAGATTTTATAAGATGGTTTGGCCCAGGGACCACTTAGTGTAAGTGTTGGGCCCATAGAGTCCATGTGATGGGTTCAAGGGGTTCACTGGGCTTTCCAGTGAATTTGGCTAGGCCTTGTAACAAAGATTGGGCCGAACCCATGTGGTTGATGTGTAGATCAATGCTTGGGTCCCACGCCATACAAAGAAGCCCAACTAGGGAGCAATTTGAAAACCTGTTGAGCACCTAATACTTATTGGGCCTAAAGCCCATTTCGAACTGGTTGTTTTAATTACCCTCTTAAAGGGGCAGATCTGAGATAAGGGCAAGCCAAAGGATTGGGTCTTGACCCTATCCACTCTTGGAGACTAAATTCAAATAAAGATTTGAATATGGTAATATCTTGATAAGATCAGGAGTGGGCTAACCTAATCTGCATATAGGATTAAGATAATTCCCTATCTAAATACAGATTTGGATTGGGATAACTCCTTATAGGATTAGAAGGATTCTTAATTACTAAGAAAGAGGAGAAACCCTACTCTTGAATTACTAGAATTCGAACCAAGGGTTTTAGCAGACCCTTCTCCTGCAAATTGAGATAGGATATCAGAAGCTCTAGAGAGAAGAAAAGCAAATACGCCAACTTCATCTCTAGAGTTCTCCTTCAGCCGCCACCGCCATTCACTACCTAGTTCGATCTCTCTGAGAGGGAAAGATCAAGAAGGTGTTCTTGATATCAATCTTTGCTGAAAGGCTGATTGTGCACGATGCTATTTGCTTCCATCATACTCTTGTGAAGAATTTGGTTCGTAGGACGAACACTGCTAGTTCTGCTTCAGTATCACTGCGTCATCTTCAGTGGGAGCAGTTCTTGGGGGTATTCTTTGTGCGTGAACACCAACGTGGGGAAATACTGTTCCTCCGGATCTGGTATATCCCTTCCATTTCTCTTTGGTTCAAATCTGGTTCAATTTTGGTTCGATTAGATCATTGAATATTGTATTCTAAAATCAGGGAATATGATTCCCAGTTAGAAGGGAGGAGAGAAATTTTTTGAAATTCGCCCACCCTATTCCGTTGCATTCTTGGCGTCCATACGATGGATCTCTCCCTCCTTTCAGTTTTACACTGCACTCAAACACTGACAAAACCAAACCGATGGTGTCGTTTTACACCACAAACAAATGTAGCCTTAGGCTTAGTTTGGAATGAGTACAAATACAAATACATAGTCATAGTCATAGAGTGCAAAACCTTGTATTTTGGATGCATTTGTATTGTACATATTTGTATTTGGGAAGAGTACAAATACATATATGTACATTGCAAATACAAGTTTAGAAATATAAAATTTAAAGCTTTGCATTGTTATATTTACACTTCAATCAAATTGAGCCTTAAGATATCTAGTTGGGAGTTGATTCTTAAAAAATATTGAATGGAGCAAATGTTTTTAGTATGAATTACTTTGAGAGGAATAATAAAGTAACAAGGCAATCAGATGAGAAAGGGCGAAATGGTCATATAAATTTAAAGGGTAACTTGGGTATTTAGAAATGTTTAACGAACACATCACCATCACATGAGAATATTTTTTGTAGTTAACATATGTAGCGCTAATAAAAGGGTAAAGGGTAGTAATATGTCATTTACCCTTTTATTAAAAGAACCAGTAGACCTGTTCATGGGCCGAGTAGCCCGACGGCCTGGCCCGCACCTTGGTCGGGCTTGGACACGAGCTTGACCTCGGACCCAAAACACCAAGCCCAAATGTGTTTCCGGCAAGGCTCGGGATTTGTCAAAAAAGCTCGGCCCGACTAATTCATATAATATAAAATCTATAATATTTATTAATAATTTAATATATACATTTTTTTTCTTTTTAATATCTCTCTCTCTATTCAACGATAGAGAAGCAACAAGTTGGAACTTGACTTTGGGCTCGGGCCCAAGCTCTGGTTTCGGGCTTTTTATGAGGGTCGGGCTCGGGCCCAAGTTGTAGGCCCGATGGTCGAGCCGGGCTTGAGCTTGGGCTTAGGCCTTGAAAAAAATACGTTAACGAAGAGTGAAAGCTTGGTCCCACCCGACCCATGAACAGGTCTATTTGTAAGGAATCAAAATATAAAATATGTAGAATGCAAAACCTTGTATTTTGTATTATTTCCTAATGGCTTAGTTTGGAAGGAGTACAAATACAAAAGTGTAGAGTGCAAAACCTTATATTTTGTATTACTTTGTATGCATTTGCATGGTACATATTTGTATTTGTACTCTTTCCAAATTCCTTCCAAACGTAGCCTTAGTATTTATATTATACATATTTGTATTTGTACTCTTTCCAAACCGAACCTTAAGGTTGTGTTTGGTTGGAGTACGAATGCAAATTTGTAGAGTGCAAAACAAAAATGTTTTGTTCATGTGAATGCAAGGTGGTTCAAGATTTACACACCCAATTTGCACTCAGGTCATTTGTTTTGAAAGACGCAAATAAGAATACAATTTTTGTTGATGTTTGGCATTTCCATCAATGCAAATACAACTGTTTCTTACTACCAAATGGTGTTCCAGCTACTCCCACCATTAAACAAGTATAAAAAATAACAAGCTGCCCGGGCAGACAACGGGCATCTTGGTAAAAAATAACAACATAAAAACAACCAACTACTCCCACCATCAATGCAAATACAACGGTCTCTTCTACCAAGTAAGCCAGTTTCGCTCCCCTCTTCATGCCAACGACGACCATTCTTTTTGAATATGAACTATGGAGCTTCTAAACGGCATAGAATAAGCAGCCCGAGCATCCTGTCATAAATGTATCCTCTCTGATCTTTATCAAAATGCTGGAAGGCTTTATATAGATGTTCGTCTCTTTCTAGCTTGTGCCTATGCATGGTTGCAATAATAAATTCAATATAATCGATTGTTTCCATCTACATCAGCCTGAAAAAGAAAGAAATAATCAACCCAAGAATTTCATACATGTAAAATAAAAGATTGAAATTCCAGAATGGTGACGGGTTTCCAGTCTGAACAGCTCAACTGCTTGGGGTCAATGATGTTTTGAAAACATTGATGATGATCATGATATAATCACAGAATGATCTTGGAAGGAAGTGGCAGAAAGCATAAAAGGAAATACCTTTGATCATCCAATGAAATTCCAAGAGTATCATGTAGTAGAGCCACAATATAAGATGAAGAGAAGCAATATCGTACCAAATCATCCTCATAAAGGCTACTGTATTTCTTTTTGAGTGCTGACCAGCCTTCTTCACAAAATTGTTGTCCAATCAACATCAGATTGGAGAGAAGTGTTGTTTCAGGCAGTCTGAAGAACTGTCAAGCAAAAGCAAAAAAGAAATGGAGGCTTAGAAATCATATAACCAAGTAATAACACAATACTACTAACAGGAAGAATATATTTTTAGAAGGCATTGAGTCATTGACTATACATAGCCAATAGGGTAATTCTTATAAACATATTTAAACTCCATACATGAAATTTTATTTTTAAACTCCATATGTGAAATTGTTGATAACCTGCCATAAGGGTAAGGAATCCACTGAGAACCAATCACCCATGTCCACACCATATTAGGGTGTACTATACAATAAATCTCTAATATAGAGATATAGTGTGGAAGGGGGTTAGGGTGGTTTGCAATAGTTCCAAGTTCCAATACAATATAGCATGGGCCCTTGGACATACAGTCACATCTTTAAGGGAGGTGATATATTTGGCCATAGAATTGAGGACAGTTTTTGAGTGGACTCAACAATTAGCAAACAGCATGGAAGATGTCCTAGCAAGGCAAGGAGTACACAAGAATCATTTATATTGGGGATCATTCTCCCAAGTCCCAATTGCCCAAAAGAAACAAATCAACCTCCTCCTCTCGTTTCACAATCACATCCCTTATTCTTCCAAATTGCTTTTTAATGGTTTTACTCTTCTCCTCATCCCCCTGTTAATGGAGCCAACCTGGCAAATGATACAGCTTTTTTTACTGTTTCACTCGCCCCCCAACTAATACAACAATACATTACAAAAATAAAAATAAAAATAAAAATAAACAAATTGAAAATGTAAATGTGAAGTGTGATTCTGGACCCATTGTTGTATTTGTGAAGATGGTCAGCTAGCTAAGCTAAAAATTGTGTGGAGTTGAGTTGAATGTTGAAGAGGGTTTGGCTCGAGTCAGACTGTTGTAACATAACAACCTTAAGAGGTTCAGGCTTCACCAAAATCAAAGAGAGAATTGTGATGTGAGGTGTGAAATAACAAGCCATTCTCTCCTCCCATTTCCCTTGGGGTCTGGTGTTTGTTTTACAGGTGCAGGTGCAGGTGCAGCAACCTCTGTTCAGCATATAAAAAGTCAGAGCAGTTGTCCCAGCAGCAACCTCTGCTCTTCCTAGATTTATCCAGCAAATCTAAAATAGAAGCCTAATCTAGATCATATAGAACACAACCAATCACACCACAACATTGCCAAATAAAATAAAAAAGGAAAAAAAAAAAAAGATAAACTGATATGATGTGATGAAACTTATTATTCTGTAAACCATTTTCTCTGTGTTGCATTATTATAGAATGAAACTTAAATTAATAAATTCAATAAGATAAACAAACATTTAAAACTCAACAAGAAAAATGGTAATGCCAATATCAACCCATACCTCCTCATCCCCAAGAACAAATAAACAGATAAAGTAAACAAAAGTTGAAATGCATTCTATCTTAATAAAAAAAACTGGCAATTGCTCTGTAATTACCAAAAAAACTTTCAAACCTCTATATGCTATCGGGTCCTAACAAGAAGAGTATAGAATACCAAGAAAAAGAGTGTATAGAATGAAAATAACCGCTTCTCATCGAGCAATGTTAAAATAGCATGTGAATACATTACAGAACTATTCAGTTTGCATACAGGAAATACCCGCAGATAGAAAGAGAGATGGGAGTATTGAGGCAAATCGATGGATTTGGAGTTCATATCTCTCTTCCGACGAGGTAAGTGACCTAAGAACGAAAAGAAAACTGAAATGAGAGTTCAGATCTATCATTATCTCGGCAGATGGATGGATATGGAGTTCAGATCTATACCTTTGTCGCAGACGCATAACCTTTCTCTTCTCTATCGAACGCTCGAAGATGGATTTGGAGTTCAGATTTATACCTCTATCGCAGACGCAAAACCTTTCTCTTCTCTATTGAACTCTCGAAGATGGATTTGGAGTTCAGATACCTCTTTGGCAGACGTAGAACCTTTCTCTTCTCTATCGAACGCTCGAAGAGAAAACAATCGGAACTTGCCCATTTACTTCGACCAAAATCATGGCAAAATCGAAAATAGGCGTTTTGTAACTCTTACCAAACGGATGCAAATCTGAACCTAGAGTGCAAATTTGCAATCGTTCAGATTTGCACTCAACCAAACGCAGCCTAAGGCTCTGTTTGGAAGGAGTACAAATGAAAATATGTAGAGTGCACAACCTTGCATTTTGTACTATTTTGTATGTATCTATACATTGGGTCTGACTATAATATCGAAAAGATTTGGTATCTAAAAATACTTTGACCAATCAACTGGTATCAACATGATAATCAATCAGGTGTTATTTATCAAAATTCATGGATGGATTTTGATTGGTCTAGACTCTTCTTTCTTGCATCATAGATTTTTCCTTATTATACATACAAATATGTAGAGTGCAAAACCTTATATTTTGTATGTATTTACATTGTAGATATTTGCATTTATATTCTTACCAAACATGTCATTTACCCCAAGTAAAACATTAGCAAGCAGACACAAATCTTAATGAAAGTTCAATGAAACATACCTCACAAGTCACAACCCATTGCACGGTGTATTGGAAACAATTTTAGTTCTTGTTTGGTTCACAGGAATAGGGGTTTGGAATCGGAATTGGGATGGACTATTTCGATTCCAATTGTTTGGTTAGACGGTATCGGAATCCCATTTCCATTCCTGCTGGAATGGCATTCCCCAATTGAGGGAATGGCCATTCTCTGCCCTCCCTTGGGAATGAAATCCCATTCCTACTGATTTTAATTCCTATTCCCATTCATGTATGAACTAACTAGACTATGGGAATGGGCCATTCCGATTTCGATTATGATTCCAATTTCGACTGCAAACCAAATGGACCCTTAGTACTTTATATTGTTATTAAGGGGAGATGTTCCCAAGGGATGGGGCTGTGAGGTCAGCGTAAGGTGCGCTCGGTGAGGAGATAACTCTATTGTCATTAGACCTATTCATGGGCCGGATAGCCCGACGGGCTGGCTTGACTTGGCTCATCTTAGATCGAGCTTGGACAAAATTTTAAGTTCACAGGCTTAGGCTCAGGCTTTCCCAAATAAAACCGGCCCAATAATATTAAATATATAACAAAAATATAATATATATGTTAATAATACATAATATATATTATATAATAAAAAAATTAATAGCAAAAAAGTATTACACATATTAAATGTATAAAATATTATACAATATATAATATATTACTAATGATATAATCAATATGTTATAAAATACCTATCAAAGTCAAGTTTTGGGCTCGGACCCGAGCTACGGCTTTGGGCTTTATATAAGATCGGTCAAGATCTAGGCCCGATGGTTAGGTTAGGCTCGGGCTCAGGCCTAATAATTTTCTGTTATAAAGAGGCAAAACCCGACCCGCCCCGGCCCCGCCCCATCGACAGGTCTATTCGTCACAAATTTTGACTCTGTTGGCACTACCTGCGCAATTTAGTAGAAAGAACTATTGAGCGCCGCTCCCGCGAAGTTCCTTCGCCAGCTTCTCCACTGCTATGGCATCTGGTACCGGTAGGGTTCCCTCATTCGTAGTGGATAGCGTGAAAGACTTCAAATTTCTAGTTTTTTTTTTTATTTTTTATTTTTTTTCAGCATCGCTTTCTTTAGTTTCGGATTGGTTTCTGTAATTATAGTTTATTTTTTAATTTTTTTTTTCAGTGGAGCTTGAAGAGCAGCAGGAGAAGCTCCGAAGAGTCGTAGACGAGTGGCGTTGTCGAAGCCACGACCTATTGAAGAATCTTTACGAGGATCCGTATGGGTCATCTTCTTTCTCTGATGCGTATAGCTCGAATTCCGCTCCTATTTGTGTACACGCAGAGCCATCGGAGCATTCTGATATTTCAACACTAATTGAATTGGAGAATGTTTTAGTTTCCAAGTTTGTGACTGTGCTTTCATACGATTGCATCGAAATCTCAAAGCTTACTGAATATGTACGTCTCTGGTTGCTATGTTTTACATCTATTAATTTATCGTTACATTTCCCCTCGTGACAAGTTTGTTATTTGTGTTGTTTCCATTTGCTGATTTAACGTTGGTTGTTGAATCAATAAGTTAGTAGTTCTTTTACCATTGCTGTATTTGGATGTGTTTTAGAGCTGAACTTGAGTACTGCCATTTGCTCATTTTTCTGTGTTTTGGATATTTTTATATAATATTTCCAAAATTTGGATTTTCAATTTGGTAACCATTCCGTGGTTCAGTCATGGAGCGTCTGAATTTTACATGGCTATTTGCGACAAAATGATGCTTTTCATTTAGTTTGGTTGGATAATGCTGTAGATATAACTAAGATTGTTCTAGATTAGAAACCAATAAAGAGGTATAGAATAGATGAGATAAAGTGGCTAAGATGATGTTTTTTTACTTGTTCATTTGGATGCATATGACTTGGTTATTGAATTGTAATGGATTCGTTGCTTCTTATAGGCCAGAAGAAACATTTACAGACAGCTGTCTCTGTTTGGTCATGGATCTAGTTCACAAGTTCTCTTGGAAGGAGAACCACAGAAGACTTTTGGTCGCTCACTGTCATTATTCATGGATTTGTCTGAGGTTACGTCTCGGATGAGTGCTGTGCTTTGCAATTTACTTCAGCAACTAGATTCCATTTATTCTTTGCAAGACAAGAATGGCACACCATGCAAGTCTTTCAAGAATGCTACATTTACAACTGCATTTAGTTCTTTCTCTGATGGCCTAGCCATGTTTCTTATTTTGGATGAAATTTTGATACACAATGGCCGTATAAAGAGTTATTTGTCTCTTTTTGCAAGGTATTAATTTTAGCTTTCAATTAGAAATTTCAAGTAATATTGTCTAAACCTATTATCTGAATGTCTGCTGTATAGTACTATAGTTTACTCGTTTTCAGTTGGTTTTCTGACTTCACAATATTGGGATTTGGTATTTGATTATGTTTGTTTTTATATGGCATTCTTTTATAGGATGTTGAATAAGATGAAATTTGAACCTGATGATTTTGGCATTGCACTTGGGGATCTAGATAATTTAGATCAAGTGGCCAGTCGCTTAGAGAAGCTTTTGGATGGTGGTTTTTTCCGGGTAAGAGATGTGGCTCTTATGTGGCATGTCTGAAGCTGGTAGATAAATGTTTTTCTTCCATTTTTATGAATAATTTTCTACGAAAAATAAATCTAATGGTTTATGTTCACAACTGCAAATGTAAGGAGCTTGAGCAATTCTGCCATTTTCCCCAGCATTTATTGCAGGAGAATCCTTCATGGGTTGACGTGTTGCAGAAGGTCAGGCAAAACAGAAAGTTTCTTGATGCATGCACCTCTTTCATTCACAATGGCTTGTCTGAAATACTTTCACGATTAGGTAAGCCTTAAATTCCTTCACTATTCTTTTATATGAAAAGTCATAGTTGTATTTTTCTTCCATTCCAAAATTGTTACACTTTTTTAAAAGTAGATACATGGAAGGAATCTCTGTTGGATCGAAGGAAGATATTGTGTCATACAGCCTTGTTTCTATTTGAAGTTTATGCTGCTGGTATGCTGTTTACACCGCATTATCCAGTCACCAACTTGTCCTCTCCACTGTCCATTTAGCATTTTTTTTTCTTTGGAGGCATGGGAGAAAGTCTCAAGAAACAGCAAATAATGTTTATTTTTTTGATAAGTAGAAATAACAAATAATGTTCTTCCTTATTTTTTATTTCTACTTATCAAAAAATGTTCTTCCAAATTTTCAAAAAACAAATAATGTTCTTCCTGTGATGATTGCTTTGCATATTACATCAGCTGAGATGCCAGATAAAAGACTGGGAAAGGTCATAGCACAGATGCTTCAGGTGGTCCCAGTAATATATTGTGAAGGTGGTGGTAGATTCATGCTTTTGGACTTACTAAGAAATCAATTTCCTCCTTCACTATCCTCATGGTACACTTTGAGGGATGCTGCTATGGAAAGTGGTACTACAAAGAACAATTATCTAATACATCTAAATGATATGCATTCTAGGTAAGCCGATGGTTTCTCTACCACTTGTCTCATTTGATGCCCAATTTACACATATCTTACATTTATTAATTTATTTTTTTTTGGAAAAAGCAATGTATTATTTGAAAAACAGCAAAGAACAGTTGAAGCTTAGCATGCCACAGATTGAGCCCTGATCCAAAACCCAAGACCTAACAAAAAAAAAAAAAGGGAAGAAGAAAAGCCTCACGTATATTCCAAACATATTCTTCCCTGAAATAAAATTATAATCTGTTGTTACATTGCTTACAACATCGTCAACAGCAACCCAAGAACAAATTCTCCCTACCACTTTCTTTATAATCTCCTCTTCTATGCAATCCAGAATTCTAACTAACCAGCACACTATAACGTAGATGAGTTAGTCAGAGTAAACACTAGAAGAAGAAACAAGAGCAGAAAATCAAAATTCTCAATAGTAGACGATTAAATAGAATGGAAGAAAAAAATCTTCACATTTTTATTGCTGAACTGGAATTGAAAACACTAAAACAAGAACAGTGCTTAGGAGCTTTTATACTCTCCTAAATCCTATAAAACATCAATATTGACTACCTAAACTACCCTTTACTGTTAGATGCTTTTAAAACTAAAAGATATCAAACACTAACAATTAGACTTCCCAAAATACCCTTTTATTGAAGAAACAAGGAAAAGAGACAAAATTGACCTCTCTTTCCTTAGACCAAAGACTCAAATACAACTCACTAATGCCTAAACCAAAATTAATGAAACTTTAAAGTTTCTAGACTGGGGAGTTAAATAGTTGGGTCCACTCGCCAAATGTTTGACTTTGACCATTGACCAAATTTCAATAGTCAATGGAATCAAGCGACTTTATTGTGCCCCGATGAAGGCCTTCCCCAGATGTGATCTTTCTGAAAATTTGTGTGTTCCTTCTAGCCTCTAAGAACTCTAATGTACCATATTTTCAGCTCATTCCAATGGTGGATCAAGAGAAATTTTCTGTACAAATACTGCTCAGAAGTTGGGCTTTTTCTCTGAATGGTCTTCTATTTTTTCTTCTAATCTTCTTCTTCTAGGATTTGGTTAAAGCTTGCCAAAATCCATCTCTAACATCTTCCCTTCCAAGTTTTCTTTCAAAAACTTGATTGTTTCTTTCAATCCACACTGATCAAATGACTGCAAATCAGTGATTTAAAAGGCGCGCCTAGGCGCACAGGTGAGGTGCATTTTAGGGTAGGCGCCTCGCCCAGGTCCTAGGCGCAGCCCATTCAAAAGGCGCACGCCTGGTGCGCCTTAGCCCAGGCATGCGCCTTTTGAAAATATGACGCTTTTTCCTTTTTTTGAGTCTAGCGGCTGGGCCGGGGGCTCCACCCCCGGAGCCCCATGCCACGCCCCTTGAGGCCAGCCCAAACAAGTCCATGTTAGGGTCTTAAATTCTGAGTTTTCACACAAAAAATAATGATTTTGTAGTTTTAATTGCTTTTAAGAAGATATTTTATTAGGATGAATGAATGGGCAGCATTACCAAATAGGGGGTTCTCAAAAAACTCAGAATTTAAGACCCTAACATGGACTTGTTTGGGCTTGCCTCGAGGGGCGTGGCACAAAGGCGGCTCGTAGAATTAGGAATGTAATATGCCACATTAGCTACTTGATTTAATTGAGAAAAAAGAGATTGTGGGTTTTATATGCTTGAAAATGTTTTATATGTTTGATTTCATTTTTAAATTCTCATTTGAATATGCTTTACATATTATGTTTATGTATTTGAATTTTAGATAATAGGTTTTTTAAAACATTTATTTTAAAATTTAAGTTTATATTTTTATTAATATTATGTTTTATAATTTTTTGTTTTTTTTTTGAATATTTGGCATTTTTTTATTTTTATTTTTTAAATTGTGCGCCTTGCGCCTCAGGCGCAAAATGGCCCTTGCGCCTTTCGCTTTTAAACACTGATGGTATCATATACCAAATCAGCCTTCCCCTTCTATTGGTATCATATACCAAACACTGATGGTATCATGTTCCTTGTGGCTCTTGGGAGGGTCCAGGATAGGCTCAAAGAATCATAGTCCAGAGCTTAAAAATATGATTGCACGGTCCACAAAGAGGTTGTCTGCAGTTTACAGTTAACAATTGCAAAAAAAAAAAAAAACTTGTATCTGGAATGATCATGCCCCCACTACTTAACTTATCCCTACTTGGGCATTTTCTTAAAGCAGCAGTCCAGACCATGAGTGCTGGAGTTTCCCAAACAACTCCATATGGAAATAAAATCCTACTTGGTGGATTCAGATTATTTGCAAAATATTGAACATAGAAATTTCTATTGTTTTCTCATCTCCAAAATTTGCAGTCATTAGAATCAAAGTTTAGGATCTTTTTTTTTTCTTGCAACTTGAGAGAGATTTTCTTCTTTATCCACCTCTTAGTCCTGAATATTTCTATTGAACCTTGGTAACCAAGCTAAATTATTATCAATTACTTAAAAATATAGAGCAACTGTTGCATCCTTATTTTTAGCAACTGAAAAAAGATTCGGGAAAAGATCTGAGAGAGGGTTATTATCAAATCATCATTTCTCTATTGTTCACCTTGTAAGATATAACCTTAAATAAAAGAAGTGAAGAAGTTCTCAATTTCAATCCATACAGAGCGCCCATGTGAGTAATTTACCTGACCAGGGTCCCAATTGCTGATCTATCTCCAAAATTTGTTTCATTAATTTGTCTCCACTAGCTATTGATTTCTTCACTATATCACCAATGCTACTTGTCCAATGAGCTCTATTAATGACTTTTGTTTCTTGATGCGGTGATGCCTAAACATTCTACCTCCCTCAGAGATCACTCGACAAGGTGGAATTTGTGCTTTTCCCTCTACCCTCTGCAGAGGAATTCCCCCTGGATTCTTTCTAACTTCTTGGCCACCTTTGTTGGAATTGGGAAAATGATGCAGGAGCTGAAGAATCAAATTTGGAATTTTCTGATTTTTTTTTTTGTATTTCTGTATTTTTGGATAGTAGGCATATTTTTGCCATTTTGTCCATTTCCATGTGGGTCTAGCCCATGGTATCTTGCTTTTTTAGTTTAGTAGGGCTTATCTTTTAATTTTCAGTTTATTTGCATTATTAAGTGGAAATTTATTGTGTTTTTCAATGCATAAGACAAGGAGTGGTGTTTTGGGAATTATGATGAACAGTATTCAGGGCCACACAAGTTACTCTATAAATAAATGTGTTCTCTTCCTTTGAAGCTATTAAGATTTCTTTAGAGCTCTTTGTAAGTTCTCTGTATGGAGTGATTCCTACAAACCTTAGAGTGATTCTAGGTCCCTTGGAGAGATTCCTTGGGGTTCTTCTCTTTCTCTACCCTCTCTCCCTTCTCTCTATATTTCTCAGTCTTGGATTAAAACTCATTTGTGATAACCTGCCAAGTGCCAAGATCTACAAATATATATTGAGGGCTGGAGCAGGGGTGATTCTATCTTGTGTTAGATTATTATAGCCTTCTGCATAAAAAAAAAGTTAAAGAAATAGACGGACAAATTTGACTGTACTTTTTTTATCAATGAAAGCCTTCTACCCTTTGGATAAATACTTCGATTTCCATGAGTACAACCCTTTTTAAAATTCTCCACAATGGGGCCCCAATGGAATTTGAAGTGCACTTGCCCCATAAAGGTAAGCTTAAGTATTTGATGCGGAGAATGGCTCCTTACATTCTAGTGATCTCACCATTTCTCCACTTCCTCAGCCAATCAAGATAATATAACTCAGAAATTCATTATTAGCTTTGATCCCTCTTCGAACCATCGTAACAATCATATTAAACTCTTTAGTTGTTCATAGGTGGTCTCCAGGAAAGATAAAATATCATCTGCAATACCTTACATATTTCCTAACATTTCTATGACAATTTCCATTTCCACGAGTACTGACATGAAATATTACTGGAATATACATATTCCCTAGTAAAAACGACTGGTGCTATATGGAGTACAGAAGAACATCACTGAATTTTATTAATTAGAAAGTACCCAACTAAGGAGGCTAGCCTTGGATAACCTCCAAAAAAGGGAAAATCTTAACCAGTTTGGTCCTAGTACAATTGATCCCTTGATACCCCTTGTTTTGCTAGTTCATCTCTGCCAACCCATTGGCAGCCCTTGGAATCCATTTCACTTGTGCCCGCAGGTCTTCAATAATTCTTTTTAACTCTCTGAAGACATATGTATATCTCTAGTCTACCTTCTACTCATCCTTTAACCACACAATGACTGTTCTTTAATCACCTTCAACTTCTACCTCCTTCAAGTTCAAAGCTTTTAGAATTTAGCCTCCTTAGACATGTGAGTGCTGCCCAAGTCTTTGCCTGGATTGAGTTTCCTGTTCACAAAGGACCTCTGGAGCAATAGTATTATCACCTACCTAATGGAGATAATTACCACTTTGAGCAATAGCCTTTGGATAAGGCTTAGAGATGATGAATGGGGATGATTACCACTTTGAGGTAGCTCCAAAGTTTAAAATGTCGATGTCGATGGAAATGTCGCTTACCAAAATATAGGACATGTCGGAAACGTCGAGGGGAAATATTGTAAAAATTAGAGACATTGTGGAAATATGTGGAAATATGCAAAGATATTTTGTAAAATGATAAAAAAAGCATTAATACATATTTCTAGACTATCCCAACCATTATATAAAGCTAAGAAACTAAGATCAATAACAAATTAGTAAATGACAATTTACTGATTTATTATGCATTTTGATGTTTTTACAAGGTTATCTGATATTTTCTTTTCTTATTTTTAGTTCTGATTTATTATAAATTCTAATATATTTATTTCACACTAGTAAATAGAAATACATTTATTCTGATTTTTAAATATTAAAGTTATAATACATTATGTTTTATTATAAATTTAATAAACTGATTCTCCTTTTTGTAGTATTAAGATTATGATAAATTCTGATTTCTTATAAAACTTAATGAATTTATTATGATTTTTAATACTAAATTTATAATAAATTATGATTTAGTATAAAATTTATTAAATTTATTCTGATTTTTTATATTAAATGTAGAATATGGTTTATTATAAAATTTAATAAACATTTTCTGATTTTAATAAATATTTTAAAAAATACTAACTAGTTAATATTTTATGTTTTATATTATAAAGTAATTAATTTATTCTTGTTTTTATATTTTGTTAATTCTTTTTATAAATATTTTATTTGAAATATTAATGGAATAATCTATATTAGTATACTGTATTATATTAATATAATATACTAATATATTATATTTTTAATGTACATTAGTCGACATAATAGGAAAAAGTGTATCTTTTTTAGTTATTTGGACCGATTTGGTCGACATTTCCGAAATATAGGAAATGTCGACCGACATAATGTAATTTTTATATTACCATCCATTTTCATGTCAGTGAGCCTCGACATCGACATATGTCGGGCGACATTAGCGACATTTGGTGACATTTGAAACCATGGGTAGCTCAAAAGTTTTCTTGGATGTCAACTTTTTTTGTTTTTTTTGGATCAGTAAGCATGAATTTTATTTAACTTTTAGATTAGAAATAGTTTATACAACTTAGTGATGGGAATGATGATCCCATTTGAACCCTCTTTTCTGTCCCTCATTACAGTGCAGCCCAAAATAGTTGCTGTCTCAATGCCCCTTGTTTTGCTAGATAATCAACTAACCCGTTTGCACTCCTTTGGGCCCATTTGAATTCAGCCTCAACCTCCTTTGCAATCTTTTCCACTTCCTTAATCACATGTTTAAACGTCCATGGAGTATGACCACTATTTGTAGCCTAGGAAATGACTACTTTTGAGTCCCCTTCCATTTCAATATGCATGTATCCTATCTGTTTAGCTAGCTTCAAACCTTGTAGTAATGCCAAGAGTTCAGCCTTCAACGAATTCCCTGTTTCAATCGGTCTTGAGAACATGACCAATATCCTCCTCTCAGATTTTTTGAGTACTCCTATGCCTAATAGTCTCGGGTTTCCAATGGAGCTCCCGTCAAAGTTCACTTTCACTTTATTACCTTCTGGTGGTTTCCACTCAAGTCTTGTCTCTCACTCTTGATGACTGTGCTACTTCAGACCAATTTCTTAGAATGTCTATGATTGAGAAGACTTGAAAGCTTTCTAAGGTTTTCACCCAATGAGCTACTTTCACCTTGATGCTATCAATCACTTCCTTTACTGTTCTGATTTTTTCCAGGAATATCCTGTTATTCCATTCTTCCCACACCACCCAGCATATTGCTGCCTTTGTTGCTTTCCACATTGCCATTCCCTCTTTTCTTTCATTGTCTTAAGAAGTCACAGTTAAAGAGTCTTGCCATGTCTTGAGGGGGAACCCACCTGCAACCAAAGAGAATACAGAAGAAATCCCAAATTCAAAGCACAAAAGAACAGGATATCATTAAGTGAGGTAGAGTCTCATCACTTTCCTTACGTAGAGCACACATGAGGAGAAAGGCACATGTAAGGCCTGTTTCTCTGCAGCACACAAGTGTTTACCTTGCCAAGAAATAATTCCCAACAGAAGGCTTGAATCTTTGAGGGGATAGGCTTGCACCAGATTTCTTTCATGGGGAAATCCCTAGCTAGAGGGTGGGGGGAAGCAATTACTCTAAAGAAAGAAGAGCAAGAGAAGAGGCCATCTGAAGAACCTACCCAAATTCTAGAGTCTTTCAGTGACGAGTCCAAGTGAATTTGCCCCAAGAGGTCCAGTAACCGGATTAGAGATTCACACTCATTTTCCCTTAGTCCTCTTCTTAAGCCCAAGTTCCAATTCATGTTGTTTGGACACGGTGTTCCCAAAATGGATACAACTTCCCCCTTGAGGTTTGAAAGTGCAAAGAGATCAGGAAAGTGGTCTTTAAGTGGGGTTTCCCCTACCCAAAGGTCTTCTCAAAAACGAACTTTATTACCTTGTCCCACATCAAAGTGGATAGAATTGAGGAAAGTAGGGTAGATTTCGTGGATAGCTTTCCAAGGAGAAGCTGAAGTATTATGAGGGGCAAGTTTTGCATCTCAACCATTTCCATCGACCCCACGAATGCTCTCAAATCACTCTATGCCACAACGGATGGGACGCTGGAATCAGAGCTAGGATCACAAGCAATTCTCCTTGGAAAGCCATTCATGACCTGCTACCTTTTTTCATTCCTAATATCAGGTATGACTTGAATTCCGGTAATTCCATAAAATTTTGGGAACAAACCTAGGTGGGGAGCGCCCCTCTAAAGGATCAGTTTCCGTCTTTGTACGCTCTTTCTGATTTGAAAAATGAGCCGATCTTGTCTTTCACCACCCCGTCCTCTTCCACTTCTGGGATTGGGTGGAACTTGGGTCTAAGAAGGGATTTGAGGGATTCAGACTTCGACTGTATTTCGAGCTTTCTTGCAATTCTTGATAACGTTGTCTTAGACCCCACTAGGGCGGATTCTAGAATTTGGACACCTAACCCCAATGGCATTTTCTCTTGTGCTTCTTTCTTCAAAGTCTTAAGTCAGTCCACCAGTCCTACCCTATCCCCTTTTCCTGTTGGTGAGGTTTGGTGCAGAGCTATACCTCCTAGGGTTGGTAGTTTTTGTTGGGAAGCCTATCTGGAAAGAATCAACACTGGTGATCTACTCCAAAAGAAGAGACCCAATACTTGCTTGTCACCTCAGTGGTGTGTTCTGTGCAAAGCAGACGGGGAGACCGGTTTTCACCTAATGGTGTCGTGCCACTTCGCGAGGTCGTTGTGGGTTTGGGCTTTCTCCTTGTTTGGATGCAGCTGAAATCCCCCATCAGACATGCAAGGCCTTTTTGCCCCCTCCTTCTTCAGGTGGCAGTTAAAAAGGGGAAGGACAATGTGGAGAGGACTAAGCGCTGCAGTATGTTGGACACTGTGGGAAGAAAGGAACTCCAGGATATTCTTAGAAATTCAGAGAGGGACAACAGATTTGAGGACTATCATACAGTTTAGGGCGGTATAGTGGCTGAAATCTCTGGAAATATTCACAGATTACACTGTGGATGACATGTTGAAGAAGTGGGGTGAAATTGCAAGTTGCACGCAGACCAAGTCAGTAATGAGTGTGGCTTGGACCCCCCCACCTAGTGGATTCTTGAAATTAAACTTTGATGGATGCAGTAGGGGAAACCCAGGACAATCAGGGATCGGGGGTGTTTTTAGAGATGAAAATGGGGTCATCTCTGCTTTGTTCTCAGGCCCAATTGGAGTGGGTGACTCCCTTAGAGCCGAGATATGTGCAGTTATGGAAGGAGCCCGGAAAGCTAAGGAATTGAACATCAAAAAACTTATAATTGAAGGGGATTCAGAGGTGGTGATAGGGTGGCTGACCAAAGAACAAAATGATCTTTGGAAGTATAACAATGAGAAGAGGAAATTCAAATGGCTGGTGCGGGAGGTGGAAGTTAAGACATGTTGGATTAAGAGATCAGCTAATTCCCTAGCTGACGGTTTAGCAAAACAAGGGGCAGAAAGGGATTTCTTGTTTTGGGCTAACTTGTAATGTTAGTGTCCTTGTATCTTTGTATTTTCTTCTTTCCTTTCTTGAAGTTCTTTGTGACTCTTGGAAGATAAGTGTGTTTGTCTTCCACTTGTAAATTTTCTACTGATGAATTAATGAAAGTGTTATTGATAAAAAAAAAAAGGGAAATCTCCAAAGCCACTTACCTAGTAAGGCTATGTTCCTTAACATTAGGTTCCCGATTCCTAAACCCCCTAATTCCTTAGGTTTGGTAGACTAATCCCACTTGACCAAATGGTCCTTCCTTTCCTCTCTTGGATCCCAAAGGAAGTCTCTTATGCATTTCTCTAATCTCTTTGCTACCCTAGAAGGGATTTTGAAGGTTGAGAGGAAATAGGTGGGGAGGTTTGCCAGTGTGGCTCTAATCAAAATTATTCTTCCGCCCAACGAGATATAATTCTTCTTCCAAAGGGCTAATTTCCTCTCAAACCTTTCTAAGATTGGCTTCCAAAACCCAACTGACCTAGGGATTCCCCCTAAAGGTAGTCCTAGGTAATTAATTGGCCAGCTTCTTATCTCACACCCCAAGATCTCAGCAAATCTTAACAGTTCACCTTCCTCCAAGTTGACCCCTACAATACTACTTATGGTCCAATTTATCCTCAGCCTTGTCGCTCCCACAAAATTATTCAGTAATACCTTTAGATTTGTCACCACTTCCTCATTATTTCCTTCACAGAAAAAGATGGTGTCATTTGCGAATTGGAGATGGGTAACAACCATCTGATTTCTACCTACCCTCCAGCCTTTGATAAGGCCTTGGAATACTACTTTTGCCACCATTCTGCTTAGCATTTCTGCCACTAGGTTAAGCAGGAATGGGGAAAGGGGGTCTCCCTGCCTAATTCCTCTCTTAGCCGGGGAAAAGTCCTTAACTACACCATTGATTAGGGTTGAGTAATGAACTGAACTTAAGCACCCTTTGATCCAAGCTCTCCATCTAGCTCCAAAATCCAAACTTTCTAATGTTTTTAGGAGGACTTCCCAATTTACCAAGTCATAGGCTTTTTCTAGATCTATTTTACATACCAGCCCCTTTTCTCTACCCTTTCTTTTTCAACAACACATTCATTGGCCACCAGGATTTGATCCATAATCTATCTTCCTTCCACAAAAGCACCTTGCAAAGGAGAAATAATCGAGGGTAACACTTTTTTTTTAACCTTTTTGATAAGACCTTAGAAAGAATTTTGTAAGCCTCGATGAGGTTTATTGGTCTAAAATCTTTAGGAGTTTTGGCTTCCTTCTTCTTGGAGTTTTCTTGGATGTCAATTAAATTTAGCTTTTTGTTTATGTTAATAAATCATTTGGTTGATCTATTATAATTATTGGCACATTATGTGTAGATTTTGTTTGTTCTACTTTGTTATTTTCAATCATGATGTCCTTAAATTGATCCCTTATCTTATGTAGGGATTGGCAGCCAATTAAAGATGCACTGGCTTGCTGGGTTGTATCCTTCCAGTCTGTAATACATCCAATGGTAATACTTTTGCTTTTATTTTTTTTAGGGTCACCTATGCTCATTTTATTGATTTTGAATGTTTAATTATGTTCTTTTATGCATTTTAGACAGATCTGTCAAAGGTTGAAGTATGTCTTAGACTTCATTTCAAGAAGATTATTCAGGTAAGATGATAGAAGTTAAATTAGATGGTTGGTTATTTTTCTTTAATTGGTCAATTTTACCATTAAAATGGAAAAATTCTTGAAGGGCTCTGTAAGTGGTGTGGTAAGGCAAAGTGTGGTGGTCTCCTTGAAGGATAAAGAAAGGCTAGGGGTCTCGGGTAATAGAAGTAGGCAAGGATCTTCTATTGACAGAATTGTGTGTTTGTTATGGTCCACGCTCGTTTTTATTAGGGGAGGTCCCAAGGCCTTGGAGGAAAGGAGCCAAAAGGGATTTGACTCCTATTTGGAAAGGGGATCTTTGATCCGATATCGGTTGTTAGGAGGGCCTTGTTGGGGGTTCGCCACGTGTCACACGAGATATTTCTAGGACGAAGTTTCCTTTCGTTCGAGGATTTGCCTAGTGCACGTGTGCTACTTCCTTTCGCGGGTCCCCTCTGTTGACATGGTGTGGGTGACGTTAGAGCTAGTTTGACGTGTTGGCCTACTTGTTTCGTCATCGGCTGGTTGTTTAATCGCGAATAGTTTTGGCTTGTTGTAGATGCACGACGATTCTTAAAGAGAATTGCAGGTCCGTGATGTTCTTGAGCTCATCACAGGTTCGTGACGAGTTATGGGCTCATCGCAGATTCGCGTTGGCCTACGTGTCGCCATGGGTGTTTCTGTGGTTCCAATTTGGTACCTTCATTGCAATCACAATCATGGTGAATATGTACTTACAATTAGCCCCCTACTTATTGCTAAGGGTAGGCTTATCAATAAGCATTTGTGTTGTCAGTGCGTTTTAAAAAGCAATAATGGTGTGAGAAATTTGCTTTGAATTCAGGGGGTTTTTAATAAAATGCGATTGCGAGTTCAGAGATTTTAACATGATGCGATTGGTTTGTATTCGCTTTGAGGTCCGACTTAGTTCTTGCGTTATTAGCCCCCTTGTTTCTTGGGTGGAAGGCTTCTGCTGAAAGTCATAGGTGTCGTTACTTCTGGTTTTGCAGCCCCCCATGACTTTCGAGTTTCAATAGAAGGCTCCCTGGCAAGAAAAAATGGTACATTGTGGTGAGATTTTTCAATTGACGGGGCGACAACCCCCAATATTTTTGGCAATGGGATGTCTATGTCTAGGTTATTCTTAATGCAATACTGGAGGTGTGAGCTATCTCCCATATTTTGTTTACACTGTGTATATATGTAAATATTTTGCCGTGCATGGTGTTGAATTCTACTGTCAGTCTGAGTTCTGATAATTGAACCCTAATTGGCTAGTGAGTGCGTCGGATGGTGTAGTGTGTAGCCATCGTTTAGGCTACGGATATGAACAACTTGCTTTTTTTAACTTTGAATCATAGTGATTTTAACTTGTTTTTTTTTTTTTTTTAATTTTTTATTTGGGACTCTGACGTGATGGCACGCCTCCCAATGGAAAGATGATGGGTAATCTGGGCAGCCGTCACTTCTCTGCGGCGTCGTTTTGGTTGCCAGATAGTCTTCGAATTGTCTTTAAAAGCGGATTGGAAGGGTGGTCTATTCTCATTCATTTTCGTTTTCGTTTGAGTTGTTGTGCTTCCATCGTTGCGATTGCTTTGTGACCCTCTTTCCCTTCTGCTTTCTATGTTTTCTGTTCTGGGATTCTTGTGTTTCTTGTGTTTGGTGGCACCGCATAAGCAATCTAAGGGTTCTCGCAAAGGTGAGAAGTCTCGTAAATGAGACTGAGTTGCTTACCGAATATGAGTCTGCAAGGGAAGCTGACTCGGGAACTACAACAATGTAGTGGACTGGTTAAAAGAGGACAACTCCAAGCTCTGGAACTACAACAATGAAAAGAGGAAATTTAAGTGGCCGAGTAAGGACATGGAAGTTAGATGTACATGGATAAAGAGAAGTGCAAACTCATTGGCAGATGGCTTAGCTAGGCAAGGGGTGAACAAAAACTCTATTTTTTGGACTGTTTTGTAGTTGGTTTCAATTGGGTGTACTTTAATGTACTTTGATGTATTGGGGAGTTAAGTTTTTTAAGCTCCTTATTTCTGTAATTTCTCAATTTTTAATAAAATGCACTGTTATTGATAAGAAAAAAGGGAAGCTGACTCGGGAAGGGGGTTATGGTCTTCGGTATCTGTAGCGATGGGTAAGGACAATACCTTCGACATCATTGAAGGCAAGGAGCTCCTCTGTTTATATGGGCGATAGACATGCAAAGTCGTCTACCGCTCACAAAGCCTAGGGCCATGGGATCTGATGGCTCCACCAATTATACTTCATGGGCATCATTTTGAAGGGATGAGAGATCCATCGTATGGACGCCCGAATCTTGTGGAATAAAGGGGCGAATTTCAAAATTTTTTCTCTCTCCCTTCAATTGGGAATCGCATTCCCTATTTAGAAAATCATATTTTCAAGGATCAATCTTGAACCATAAACTGAACCAGATCTGAACCAAAAAGAGTAGGAGAGGATTATACTTGATACGGAGAAATAATATCTCCCAACGAAGGTGTTCACGCCCAAGGAAGGATCCAAAGACTGCTCCCACTGAAGATGGCGTAGTGTAGGATGGAGCAGAATCAGCAATGTTCTTTTCCAAGAACTCTGTCCTTCGCAAGAAACAACAGGATGGCACGTGAGCACAGCTTCCAATCAATTCTTTCACAAAGAACTGATGTCAAGATCGAATCTTGACTTTTCCCACAAAGTTGGAGATCGAACTGGATGTCTGGCGGCTGTAGGAAGGAGGCGGCAAGAAAGATTTCCGCAGGGATTGCAGAAATCTTTCTTCTGTGATTTCAGCTCTGAAGAGGATGTGAGTATGTCTTCTCTAAAGGTTGCCGCCCCCTCCTTCTTTGTGACCCCAAAGGATCAGCTTCTAATCCAATTAGGAGTTGCTGATCCAAATATTTGGATCAAAACATCTCTTTAGGTGATAAGGATAAACCCCTATCTTGTCTGCAGATTGGATCAACCTTCTCCTAGTCTTATTAGGAGGTTTCCAGATCCAAATCACATTTAGATCTGGACTCTCTGAGTGGATAGGGTTAAGGCCCTATCCTATCTACTGATCCATCTCAGAATTTGCCCATATTTAACTTATTAAATAAGTCCAGTTCGAAATGGGCTTTAGCCCCATTAAGCTTATGAGCTCACTTAGCCTTCCTAACTGCTACCCAGTTGGGCTTCCTTGTATGGCGTGGGACCCAAGCATTGATCTACACATCAGCCACATGGGTTCGGCCCAACCTTTGTTACAAGGCCTGGCCGAATACACTGCTATGGACAATGCACCCCCTGAAACCCATCAAATGGGCTCTATGGGCCCAACACTTACCCTAAGTGGTCCCTGGGCCAAGCCACCTTGTAACACCCAGGGACTGTGGGCAGATGCAAGATTAGCCCATCAGACATTACCCTCAATGGTCTTACACTTAATCTCTCAGCCCATAATGATCAAACACTGCCCGACAAGAGAGGACCTCTCCCTCGGTTGCAAGGAACAGTGTTGCACTCTCTGCTTATATGGATCCTGGGAATTAAAACCTTTTGCAAACATTTTAGAAACCATAATATATATACTTTTACATCTCATAAAATATACTTTGCAAAACAAATCTCAACGATTGAAATCAGTTGCCGGCAGTCTTGGTTTCCATCAGAGAGAGTGTATTCCCGATCATTACCTTTGTCCGACAAAGGGGCTGATCCTGTCACTATGATCACCCACTCAGATGAATTCTCAGACTGTCCCAACATACCTAGGTTTTGACCATTGCTAAGGATCTCACTGATTGGTACATCAAAGACAGCCCAATCCGACACCTAGTGCAGTATCATAATCAAGTCTAAGGGTCGGGTGTAACTTTCCAGTTCTGCCCATTAATCTCCAAGGTCTAGGGCAATACTGGAAATCTGGTCCAGTTCAAAGATTCAATTAATCCTACACTGTATGTGCCTAGGGTCTCACCCTGGCAGCTGAGACAGGTCACCCCAACCGACTTGGTGGCACAACAGTGTCAGCCTTAACAGGATAGGTCTCCCTAGACCGACCCACTAGCTGTGAACATTCTAAACTAACACGAGTCTCATTAAGTGTTCAGTTTAAGGGTATTACACTGAAACATACCAAGGGAACATGAATCAAATATGTACTTTTATTCATTTACAATAAACTCATAATGTACATCATTCTGATTGAAGCTAAGGGCATACAAAACTGTTTAACACATTTATCTTGGAGAATCCCATGTATTGCATGCTACTGTGCGATGCAGGCTTGCTGAGGTTTGTCGGCTGCTTCATGGGTCTTCGAGGGGGTGATGATGTCGATTTCATGGAGCCATTGGTGGCGCATTGGTGTTGTTGTACCCACTCTTTCGTTGGTGCATTTGGAGAGTTTGATGTTACCATGGTAGATGTTGTGGCTTTATTGGCACTACCTCTAGTAGGTACTATATCAGTGCGTCATCTCCAACACCCGAAAGCATTCCTAGGGAATTGGTTCCAGTGTATGAGGAGTTGGTTGCCGAGATAGACCACTTTAAGTTGAAAATGGACTCCACCTCTGCTCACGGCAAGATGACACTTGACGGGTGGATGAAGTACTGGTTTGAATACCATGATTGTAGTAACTTAATGGTGCGGAAGATGAACAGTCAGTGTCACTTGGTTGCTTTCATTCTTTATGTAGCATGCAGATTCCTCTTCCCTGATGCCTCTAACTATGGACTTACACACTTAACCCATGACATTTGCGGTTCTGGCTGTTGGTGGACATCAGTTGCCATTGGCGTTGGTGTTTCTTGGCTATCTGAATGAGTAGATGGACGACACGGTCCATCAGATTATGGACCCTGGATGTACACACTGGTCCTCGTATGTTTTTTGCTTGTTTATGTTCATGTTTCTTTGCAAGTGGTTTGACTTGGATGTCGTGCCTCATGAGCTTTCAACCTTCCGTGTGCATGTCGTCACGCTGGATGAAGCGGAATCCCGTCAGGTTTCCTTTGACGTCTATCGAAGGAAGCGATGGTTGAACGCGAAAAGGGGGGCAAGAGTTTTGGTATCAACAAAATAGAAGCTCGATTTGCTAGTTTTGACAGCTTCGTGGCTCGCCTTATGCTAACTATGTGCCCCATTCAATGCCTTTCTGTGTGGGAATGGATGTTGCTGAAGGGGGTGATCAGTAGTGTGCTGTTGGTGTTGATAACCTTGTGGTCAGGGCCTCCCGTCTGCTTTTGTAGCCTGGAGTCCTCTTATTTGGACATGTCAGGGGGGGCCCAATCCAGCATTTACTGTCTAGATTGCCTCTTGCAACAATTCGGATATGACAACTTGTGTTCTTAGTTCCTCATACATGGGAGTGAGAATGTATTCTGTCAACGACACAATGGCCTTGCATTTGCTGGTATTTCATGTTTTCCATTGGCGGGGTACAAGCGCACTGAAGTTTGTAGCTCACTCCGTCGTGGGTATCTTTGCGCGTTGCTCGGTGGGTTTCAAATGTTCATGGTGGTGGAACCCTGCCCGAGGCATGTAATGGTCCCCCACCGGTTCATGCTACGGAACGGGTTGAAGAGGGTTTGTTCGGCATGCAGAGTTCACTGCACACATCTGCTCCAATCACCCTGCTTGACATGGAAGTGATTTCACAAAGGGAAGCAAGTTGTGGTCGAGGAAGGGGAGAGTAGTTGGCCTCCTATCGCCAAGAAGCCTCATATGGTTAGGCAGACCTGCCTTGCTCTATTACCAAGGGCGATGGACGTGAGTATGTGGCGGGCCCTTGACTTGAGGTACATGACCTTGTTCATGAAGCCAACACCGAGGGTGTTCCAGTCCAGGTTTCGGTTGATGTACCCCGCGAAGATGATGTTCCAACCCAAGTTGGAGTGGGGTCTGGGCAGTTAACAGGAGATTCTTTGCCACCTATTTCACGTATATCAATCCCGATCACAGGGGGCCGTGTGAAGAAAATAGTTCGTGTCTACGAAAAGGGTACCGAATCATCTGCATTGGTAAGCACATTAATAATTGACTCGGTTTATCATTTATTATTCGAATTTCATTTTTGTCTGGACTAAATGTGTGTTCGTAGTTGTTTGTTTTGAAACAGGTAGGGGTAAGAGAAGGTCGTCTCGAGCCTATCGTCACGTGATTACCGAGTGAGGATGTTGTTAACGAAGAGGCATGTATGGCTATTTCGAGTGGGCAGTATTTCCTTGTATTGTTGCTTTATTTGTGTTTGTGATGCCATGCTCTTTTATTTGCGGTCGCAGGGAGTGTTTGGTGTCATGCCGGCCAGTGTGCCTGTGACACCTATTATCAAGCGATTGGTGGAAGATTTGAAATCTCTCCCCCCGATGTTCAGGGAGGAAGAGTCGCCAAGGGAGGGAGGCTGGTGACGTGAGCATTTCGGTCGTTGGTTCAAATGGTCGTTAGGGAAATAATGCTTCTGATGGGGATGGTGTGCTTGTCGGAGAAGCCACCCATGGGCCTTGTTGCAGACCCTATTGACGGAGGTGAGCGCACAGACGCACCCACTTTACATGACTTGGGGCACGGGCAGGAACCTTCTTCCGCTGGACATGTGATATTTGCGATTAACGAAGATGTCTCATGGGTTCAATTCCATCAGTAGATGTTCAAGTCGAGCACCCTGATCATCTCGAAGTCTTAGCTGAGCTAGCATAGGTGGAGGTTGATGAGCTAGACTTGCAATCTGGTGACTTGGATCTTACTGCTGAACTCGAGATAGTGTGCCAAGATTTGACGGACTATTACGAGAAGGAAGATATGGTGCCTATTGGGTTCGCAGTGTCCGATCCTGTCGTGGTTCAAGGAGTTCGTAGACGGGAGCAGTTTGTGGCGTTGAAAGCCTCCGCTAGTGCTCTGATAGCGAGTTGTCGCATTGTGGCATTGGCCCCCTGTTTTCTGAGAAATTGCTACAGGTCCGGGTTTTGCTCAAATCACTGTATTAGCATGTCCGCGTGGTCACCACTTGACGTCCCAACCATGTTTCTACTGCCTCCTTGCAAATGCGTAGGGAGGGGGTTAATTTCCACCTACGTTGGTTTTCTTTTAACAAAATTGTCTAACTTTACCTTCTCTACGAAGAGCCGTTGGAGAGTGAAGCAGTCCATCAGGTCATGGTTTGGCGACTGGTGATAGTTACACCACCTCCCCCTGTCTTTCTTTCTCATGGTTAATTCTAGCTGGTGGGGCAACAAACTGATCACATGGTCTTCCAAGAGTTTGTTCATGATCATGATTACTTAGTTCTTGCTGCAGGGGAAAGTAGGAGGGGGGCGGTGGTAGTTGGCCATTTCGCCGGTTTTGATTGTCGCTGCGATAGTAAGGCACTTGGTTGGCGTACGGCCGTGGGTCTGTGATCAACGACATATGGCTTGTTCTTGGCATATGACCGACCCTGATGTAATTGGCTGTGATGTTGGGGTGGCAACGATTCGTGCTGTCCTCTTAGTGCATTTCTAGAGTTGGTTGAAGGTTTCGACCTTGACGTTCTCAATCCCAATTCTGTATGCTGGGTGCATCCAGGGCTACTCCACAAAACCCTTTTCTGTCACGTGCTCTTTGAAGATTGAGTGTGTTAACTTCTGAAATTGCATGACGTGTGCCAAAAGGTCTTCCCCAGCTCATTGTTCGATATTGCGTAGGTCCACCATCGTCAGTCTCCTTTTGAGTGTGAATCACTTAGATAAGAACTTCTTCGCCACCTCCACCCACGAATCGATGCTTCTCGCCAATGCCGGTCCGGTTAGAGATTTAGAAAACTCCCGAGTCTTCAAGTCCTCGTCCAAGGCAAACACCCAATGCATCTTCGAATTTGTTGACATGTTCTTGTTGGCTCACTCTCTACCCGTCATATTGTGACCACTGCTGCGAGGGAACGTAGCCAGAGGGATATGGCTTGTATAAGATACAATTGGAGTAAGGTTTCTGGAGCACAAGCGTAGGTTGGGTTCTGTTCTGGCTCTCCTCCACTAGGCCTTGGACATATTCTCTTATCTTCATTCGGTTGATGGGCGCCTCTGCTGTCGTATTACCCCGTGGGACTGTGCAGGGTTGTTATGTCAGCTCGTGAAAGAGAGAGAGAGAGAGCAGAGAGAAAGACAAAAGTCTAGATCTATTAGGGTTGGTCAGTCAGATCGAACCAACCCAGAAAAGATGTATTTATATTAAACTTATGTGAATAGACAATACTGTCCTTACAAAGAGAATAAAAAGGGTCTGTACACTAAAGTGTACGTCTATTATAGTACAAGAAAGAAAAAATAAAGTACATAATAGTAGAATTACAAAACTACCCTTCAGTAGTTCTTCTACACTCCCCCTCAAATTGATGCTGGGGTGTCAACAAGGAAATTATGCCGGGCTTTGGTCATGGCTTTGGTGAAGAGATCCGCAAGTTGTAGACCCGATGAAACATGTGGGAGAGAGATGTGACCCGCATGAAGGTCATGAATGAAGTGACAATCCACTTCAATATGTTTAGTTCTCTCATGAAATACAGGATTGGTTGCAATCTTGATTGCACTCATGTTGTCTGCAAATAGAGGAATAACAGATGAGTGATCAATATTCATGTCATGAAGGAGTGCCTTAAGCCAGATTATTTCACTGCAGACTGAAGACATGGCTCTGTACTTGACTTCAGTAGATGACTTGGAAACCGTTTGTTGTTTCTTGCATTTCCAAGAAATTAGAGAATCACCAAGGAATATACACCAGCTAGTAGTAGAGCGACAAGTGTCAGGACAACCGGCCCAGTCAGCATCTGCATAAGCTCAGAGCTATGTTGATGAAGAGGATGAGAAAAATAGACCATATGATAGTGTGCTTCGTACATAACGAATAATTCGGAGAACTGCCGAATAGTGAGGCTGACGTGGAGCTGAAACAAGCTGACTTACAACCTGAACTGCATAGGAGATGTCAGGTCTAGTCATGGTGAGGTAGATAAGACTACCTACAAGCTGTCTATACAAAGTAGCATCAGGAAGAAGGTCACTCTCATCTTTACTCAACTTACAATTAAGCTCTAGAGGAGTATCAACATGTTTAGAATCAGTCAAGTGAGCAAGAGACACCAAATCAGAAGCATATTTCTGTTGATTGACGAAGTAACCCCGATGACATTTGAATTTCAAGTCTAAGGAAGTATGTGACTGGCCCAAGATCTTTCATTTTGAATGAGTTACTAAGCAAGAGTTTGAGATTGGTAATACCATCCACATCATCTCCAGTAATAAGGATGTCATCAACATATACCAAAAGAAGAGTCAGCCCCTGAGCTCGCTTGAGAGTGAAGAGAGAGTAGTCTGAAGCACTCTGTTGAAAACTAGCTTCCAACACTACTGTATGAAAGCGATCAAACCAAGCTCTTGGAGCTTGTTTAAGGCCATATGAGGATTTCTTTAGTTTACACACCAACTGAGGATTGTCACAGTAGCCGGGAGGTGGTTTCATATAAATTGTCTCCTGTAACTCTCCATGGAGGAAGGCATTCTTAACGTCCATCTGATGAACTGTCCACTGTTTGAGGGCAGTAATGGTAAGTAGTAAACGGACTGTTGTCATTTTAGCCACAAGTGCAAAAGTTTCATCATAGTCAATTCCATACTCTTGCTTGTAGCCTTGAGCAACCAAACGGGCCTTATATCTATTTAGAGTACCATCAAATTTGAGTTTTACAGTGTAAACCCACCGACTGCCAATTATGGAGGCATCTGGAGGAGGAGAGACAAGATCCCATGTGTCATTTTCCAATAGAGCCTGAACCTCTGAATCCATAGCTTCTTTCCAATGCTTAACTGCTACGGCCTGGTTGTAAGACTTAGGAATATCCATGGATGACAAAACAGCTGAGAAGGAGCTATGACTAGAAAAGAAGCCATAGTGATCAGGTGGACAAGAAATACGAGATGGCCGACACAAAGGAATAGATGAAGGTAAATCCTCAGTAGGAGAATCTGCACTTATAGTAATGGTGGATGGAGAGGAATAGGCAATGGGCGAACTGGATGCTTCCTGAAGTATGTTTGAAGAGGCTGAAGAGAAGGAGAATCACCTGTAGATCCAAAATCGTGCAGAATAGAGATGGATGGTGCAGGTAATTTACAAATATGTTCAAAGAATGAGAGATTCTCAAGAAATATGACATTACGAGAAATGCGCAATCAACAGACTTTGGGATCATAACAGAGAAATCCCTTGTGTTTTGTACTGTATCCCATGAAAGCACACATAGCTGATTGAGTTGTTAGCTTTGTGCGTTCATGGGGAGGGAGATGGACAAAGCAAACACATCCTAAGACACGAAGGATGGATAGGTTTGGTGGACGATGAAATTGAAAGAATGGTAGGATCCATCGTATGGACGCCAAAAAGGTTGCGGAATGGGTGGGCGAATTTCAAAAATTTCCTACATTTCTTCCAATTGGGAATCGTATATTCCCTGATTTTAGAATCAAAATTCAAGGATCCTACTTGAACCAAACCAAACCAGATTTGAACCAAAAGAGAAGGGAGGGATTATACCTGATCCAGAGAAGTAGTATCTCCCAATGTTGGTGTTCACGCCCAAAGAAGATCCCAAGATCAGCTCCCACTGAAGATGACACAGTGATGATGGAGCCGAACCAGCAGTGTTCGTCCCACGAACCAGGTTCTTCTGAAGAACTCGATGGAAGACTGTGAGCACTACATGAACAATCAAGAACCTTTCTTGATTTTCTTTGACTGAAAACTCGAACTAGCAGAAAAGGTGGCGGCGGCTGGTGGAGGAGAATGCTAGAGAAGAAGGTGGCGAACTGCTATTTTCTTCTCTAGGGTTACCTGAGATCTTATCTCAAGAATGCAGGATGTTCTGCTAAAACACCTAGGGTTCGAATTCAAGTAATTCGAATTAGGGTTTCCTCCTCTTTCTTGGTGATTAAGAAACCTCCTAATCATATTAGGAGTTGCCCTTATCCAAATCTGTATTTGGATTAGGACTCCTCTTAATCTTATCTGCAGATTAGATCAACTTTGGGCTTAACCTAATCTCAGATCTGCCCCTTTAAGTGACTGATCAAATCAGCCCAGATCGAAATGGGCTTTAGGCCCAATATGTATTAAGTGCTCAATAGTCTTCCAAACTGCTGCCCAGTTGGGCTTCTTTGTATGGCGTGGGACCCAAGCATTGATCTACACATCATCCACATGGGTTCGGCCCAACCTCTGTTACAAGGCCTAGCCGAATTCACTGGAAAGCCCAGTGAACCCCTTGAGCCCATCACATGGACCCTATGGGCCCAACACTTACACTAAGTGGTCCCTGGGCCAAGCCATCTTATAAAAACCCAGGGACTGTGGGCAGATGCAAGATTAGCCCATCAGGTATTGTCCTAAATGGCCTTACACTTAACCTCTCAGCCCATAATGATCAAGCATTGCCCGACAAGAGAGGACCTCTCCCTCAGCTGCAAGGAACAGTGTTGCACTCTCTTCTCACATGGATCCCGGGAATTAAAACCATTTGCGAACATTTTGAAACCATATATAAGTTTATAACATATATATAAATTTTGCAAAACAAAATTCCAACGATTGAAATCAACTGCTGGCAGTTTGGTTTTCATCAGAGAGAGTATCCCCGATCATTACCTTTGTCCGACAAAGGGGCTGATCCCGTCACTATGATCACCCACTCAGATGAATTCTCAGACTGTCCCAACATACCCAGGTTTTGACCTCCGCTAAGGATCTCACTGATTGGCATATCAAAGACAGCCCAATCTGACACCATGTGCAGTACCATAATCGGGTTTAGGGGTCAGGTGTAACTTTCCAGTTTTGCCCATCAATCTCCAAGGTTTAGGGCAGTATTAGAAATATGGTCCGGTTCAAGGGTTCAAGTAATCCTACATTGCGTGTGCCTTGGGTCTCACCCTGGCGGCTGAGACAAGCCACCCCAACAGTTGGCAGCACACCAGTGTCAGCCTTGGCAAGATAAATCTCCCCAGACTTATCCAATGGCTGTGAACATTTAAAACTAACACAAGTCTCATTAAGTGTCCAGTTTTAGGGTCTTACACAGAAGCAAACCACACAACATGAATCAAACGTGTACTTTATTTATTTACATTAAATATCAAAAGTACATCAAAACTGATTGAAGCTAAGGGCATACAAAACTGTCTAACAGAAATAAGGACTGATGAGGAGAAGAATTTGCAAGGACAGGTGTAGGAAGACTATTGATGGGATGAACAATAGTGCGGGTCACTTCCACCTAGAAGGTAAGGGGAGCATGTGAATCTTGTATCAAGGACCTCACCATACTAGCAATATGACGGTTCTTGCGCTCCGATACTCCATTTTGTTGAGGAGTACCGGGACAAGATCTCTGGGACTGAATGCCATGTTGTTTAAGATAGGTTTGAAACTCACCATCCTTACCATCATAATACTCTCCCCCTGAATCTGACCTCAAAATATTTATGGTGCTTTTAAATTGGGTCATTACCATAGCATGAAAGTTTTTAAACATGGAGAAGACTTTTGATTTCTTTCGAAGAAAGTAAACCCATGTGTAACAAGTACAGTCATCAATGAATAAGATAAAAAGGTGTAGATGACTGGAGACGACCACACATCACTATGAATGAGATAAAAAGGTGTAGATGCATGTTCAGTAGAATATGGAAAAGGTAAAACATGACTTTTACTATAGCAGCAAGTTAAACAAGATTTATTAATATTCTTGACTGAAGTAGTATTCAGAGGTAAATAGCCAGAGGAAAACAAATAATCCAAATTCTTAGCATGAGTGTGGCCTAAACATCTATGCCATAAATGCCACACATTATTACATGAAGAAATAGAAGAACAAGGAGAAACAGATAGCAAACAAGAATCCGATGAAGATCTCTTAGCCTTGAATTCCAAAGCAAACAGCCTCCCAAGCCTGCACCCCTTCTCCTTCAGCTCTTTAGTGTGCTGGTCCTGAATGAAACAATCATCATGAGTAAATAAAACATTATTACCTTCATCAACAAGTTGTCGTACAAATATTAAACTAGTAGTCAATTTAGGGACAAAAAGAGTTTTGGGAAGATGAAAGCGTTTGGTCTGAGAAGTGGATAAGAACAAATCATTACAACCATATACAAGTAAAGAATCACCATTGGCAGTAATAATATGGTTGTCAAAGAATCTAGGCTTAGGAGATTGACCAAAGGAGGCCCTAGTCATGTGATTTGAGGCCCCTAAATCAATAATCCACATGTGACACAGGGATGAACACATAAAAGCAGACTTACCAGCTAGACCAAAAGTAGAAAAGCAGAAGAAATAGCTGGAGACATAAGCTCATGGATCCTTTCTTCATTCAGATTTCCTTGGGCATCTGACTTGTGGGCTGATGATGAGGTGGCAGCATCAGTGGTAGCAGATTCGGTTGAGGCCTGATAAGCCTTATGCTGTCCCTTCTTAGGAGGCCTAGTCGGACATTCCACAATGATATGTCCTTGTTGTTTGCAGCAAGTACAGAAGTTCTTCTTGCAGTGGGACGCTACGTGACCAAATTCCTTACATTCATAACATTGCAACTTCGAGAAGTCTTTCTTACCCTTCTGCTTGGTTTCTAAGAACACAGTATCAATCCCATGTTCCTTCTTCTAATCAAGTGCAGATAAAGTAAGAAGACGTGTTTCCTCCCGTTACAACTCTCCAAGAATTGCATCTAGTTCAGGGACTGGTTCTCTACTGAGAATGCTAGAGCATCGGGTTTCATAGTCAGGTCTGAGATGCATCAAGAAATGCATGGTCTTCCTCTTAGTAAGATGCTTCTTCATGGACTTCACACAACAATTTGTAGAAAGATCCCCAAAGCGAGCTAATTCATATTCTTTCCAAAGGTTTATAAATCCTGCATAGTATTCCCGAATCCTCTTCTCCCCTTAAACATAGGAGAAGATATCGATTTCGATCTGATATTGCCTAGACATGTTCGATTGCTGATATACCTTTTCTAGGTATTCGAACATGTCATGGGCAGATTTGAGACCCCTTATCGGGATATTGACATCCATTGAGATAGACCCAAGTATCCATGATGTAACCTGAGCATTTTCGGTTCTCCACTGTTTCAGCCCTTTCAACAAAGTACTGAAAATGAAATTTTCAGAGAGCATAGTTTCTCCCATCAAACTTGACGGAAATGAATTCACTCTTTTCCAAAGCCATAAGTCACCAGAAATCGTCCAAGATTCAGCAAAAGACAAAAAACTTGGAACACAATCTAGAAAAGGAAAGTCTGGGTGCAGCCGCCCAGAAGAAATGTATAGATCTCTCTTAGATCGATCTGGATGATATTTTCAGAGTATGATGAGAGGGCCTAGGCGACACTTCCTTTCAAATCTCACTGCAAACGGAAGTCGTATGAGAGAGATCTAATAAAATCTCTCTCTTAGGATATGCAAAATAGAGAAAATTGATCTTTGGATAGATCAAAACAATCCAGATTCAATCGGCAGTAACAACAGATGTCACACTGATCAAAGAGAGGAGAAAAGGATAAGAGAGTAGCCTGCTTTGATACCATGTCAGCTTGAGAAAGAGAGAGAGAGTAGAGAGGAAGACAAAAGTCCAGATCTGTTAGGGTTGATCAGTCAGATCGAAGCAACCCAGAAAAGATGTATTTATATTAAACTTGAAAAAATAAAGTATAGAACAGTAAAATTACAAAACTACCCTTCAGTAGTTCTTCTACATGTTCGACAATGGAGAGGCGGGTCCTCTGTACTGCGTCTGGTGCAGGTGCAAGGTTGGCTCTAGAGGGGTGTTCAGTTACTCCAGGATTCAAGCCTCCAAGGTGGTTAGCAGCAGCGGGTGTAGAAGGGCCGGTAGGGGTGAATGGGGAACATTTAGTTGCCGTTGTTTTCTGTAGGAGTAGTTGTAGGGTATTCCTCATCTCGGCTTACATTTGCTCCAGGCGGTCGAAATGGGTTTCGAAGTCGTACACTTTGTTGGCTAGGATCTCGATATTGGCTTGGTCAGTGGTTTCTTGGCCAACTTGGTCCTCAACTTCCAAGTTAGCACTCTCGAAGTTGTTGAGCTGTTCTTCTGGGACAGGGGAAAGGTTGATTCTACGAGTGGCCATCCTCCATGATCAAGGATGGACCAGAGATTCTAATGTAAGTGGTGTGGTAAGGCAAAGTGTCATGGTCTCCTTAAAGGACGAAGAAAGGCTAGGGGTCTCAGGTAACAGAAGTAGGCAAGGACCCTCTATTGACAGAATTTTGTGTTTGTTATGGTCTACACTCCTTTTTATAAGGGGAGGTCTTGAGGCCATGGAGGGAAGGAGCCAAAAGGGATTTGACTCCTATTTGGAAAGGGGACTTTTGATTCGATATCGGTTATCAGGACGCTCCTGGGGGTTCACCACGTGTCATACGAGATCTTTCCAGGACGAAGTTTCCTTTCGTCCGAGGATTCTCTTAGTGCATGGCGTGGGTGACGTTAGAGCTAGTTCGATGTGTAGGCTTACTTGTTCCGTCATCAGCTGGTTGTTTCATCGCGAATAGTTTTGGCTTGTTATAGACGCACGGTGTTTCTTAAGTGTATCGCAGGTCTGCGATGTTCTTGATCTCATCGCATGTCCGTGACATGTTATGGGCTCATCGCAGATCCGCATTGGCCTGCGTGTCGCCATGGGTGTTTCTGTGGTTCCGATTTGGTACCTTCATTGCAATCGCAGTCGCGGTGAACAACATGCACTTACAGGTTCCCTTCCTGGAGATTCACTCATTATTCTTTAACACTCTCCAACTACCAAGCATCTCAAAATTTGCCTCACCTTTTAATCTGTCTTTCCTCAAGTGCTTTGTCAATGCACAATGAGTGTGCTTAATAGAAAGGTCGCTATATGTACAACTTTGAAGGCTTGAAACTTGTGGTCTTGTCCCACATTGTGATGTGCTGCTTGATCCAATGGTTTGTGTGGGGATGAAAATTGCCTAAAATAGGGTTTAGGGATGCTTTTTTGGTGTAAAGAAGGGACTAGTTAGGGTTGGGAGGATTTTGGGTTAAATTATTGCAGATTCTCTTTGGGCTGTGAAAAATTTAGAAAATCTAGAAAACAGATCTACGGTTAGATTTTTGTAATGAAACTCTGTAGGTAGGTTTAGAATGAATTGTAGGGATTGAGTTAATTTGAGGAGATGCGGAGAAGGTTTTGTCCGAAAAGACAAAATATCTGGGGTGACAAAAATTTGAGAGACTATGTAGATTAGGGTTATTGTTAGAATTTTCCATAATTGTCAAGGAGACATCTAGGTGAGTGCAAAGGTGGTAAGGCATTTTTTTGGGATTGCATTGTTTCTTGAATTGGTATTTCCAGATGTAATGTAAGGTGTGGTATTTCAGGAACGGTGCAGTTAAACCATATCATATGGTAAAGGTAAAAAAGTGTAAACAACGTTGTAAAAATGGGCTTTGCCACTTCTTTGCTCCTTTTTTTTGACCCTCTACAATCTTTTGTTACTATCTTTCTAAATGTAACCAGAACGTAGGCTCTACTCTTTCATTTTCTTTACAACTAACCTACTTGCATATTCTCTCCCTCCATATCTTTGTTGCGTACTTGCATTCAAAATAACAAGGGTCCATCCCTTGTTACACTTCTGTCACACTCAAACTTAAACTTAAACAAACTAAAAGAACTTCTAAACTACTTAACATATGGATCTGAAATTTTAAACATAAATTAACTATGACTAGACAAATGAGGCTCTACTCTTTCATTTTTTTCCTCTTCTTTGCAATTAATAATCTCTTCATATCTTTCTCTATTCATTTGGCATTTTTTATGTTCATTATCTTGTTAAATAGTTTAGTTATATCCATGATAGACTTACTCTCCTATACTTTTCCAAACTTTTATTTGGATACCATCATGCTGTAACACTTTCCCTTCATCTTATTTAACACCTCCTGCAATTTGGAAGCTCTAATTTTATGAAGGTACACATGATTTTTAGTAGCTTTAGCATTACTAATACCTTCTCCACAAATGTCCTTTAGTTTTTCATTTAATAATTTCCTCATCTTTTTATCAAGTCTTTTTGATCTTCTGCTTTAATGCATTTAACATGATTTAAATATTTTCTTTTCTTTCTTCATCTTTGTGCGTTTATATAGTCCATTTTATCACTCATTAATGCCTAGTTTATGAAGAGATATGCCCCCTTTACTAAAAATGTGTGCTCTAATCACAACTCTTCTCTGTGGTTTTATATACTTGTACAAAGTGGAAATTTATTCTTGTCTAATAATCCAGCGCAGGGAATACTCATTGCCAGTAGAATGCAAATGATGGCCAACTCAATGCTGGATCTACATGCATTACTTGAGGTAAGATGTTTTTCCCTGCTGACTTGTGGTTGTTATGTGCCTGTTTTGTCAAGGCATATAACCTTAAATGCATGATCTTACATGAAATTGAGATAATATACGATCCACTTGACTGAATTGATCACAATTAAGAAAATATTTTAGTGATCTGAATGCCTTGGTTGAGGTACAAGTTGGATTTGGGTCGCATTGGAGGGCTTCCTCCTTGGATTGGGTATGGTTGAATCCAACTCAGCATGGCTAGAATTCCATCCTTATTGCACGCTAAGGCCATCCTTTCTGTTGAAGGTGAGGTTTGAAATTGTTTCTCTACTTTAACCATGCTTTTTTGGGTCTTGTTCTTTCGTTTATTGGGGCCCTAACTTTCACCAGAGCATTCCTTACCAAGTGCTGAAATGGTCTTTTTTCCCTGCAGTTGACCAAACCATTTTAGTTGTTTCTTCTTTAACCTGTCAACCCTTTTTTTTTGGATAAGGATGAATATATTTTATAATATTGTAAAGTGTAAATGAGGTGGAAGGGGAAGAGTATGCGGTACAAAAAATAACATGGTCATGTATCAAAACTCATACACAGGATTTAGAAGTTGTCGCCAAAGGAAGAATTGAAACATGGTATAATTCCAAGATTTTGAGATTTCTCCATAGATGATATGGTCTGTCGTTGGACTCATGTTGGTAGCTCTTCTACTTCTTGCATGCTCAAAGCTGGTTTTCTCTCCTTAGTGAGTGGTGAAGCTAAGTTCTTATAACTGCTCCTTAGGAATCCTAGTCTATCTGGACAGGGGAAGCTTTTCGAGATGCAGCAGGTGATATCTTATTGGCTTTTTTTTGAAGTCTCATTGAATTTAGAGATTTGTTCTTCAAACTGAGGTTGAATTGTTGATTCAGGGTCTTAGGCTGATAGGTTCTATTGGTCCAAAGTAGATGGAAATTGTGGGTGCTTCAAAGGTTGTTATTGGCTGGTTTATAGACAGATATGAGGGACATTGGATTTTTTGGCCTATTTCAGAGATGCAAGAGCTCTAACATCTATAATGAAAATCTTGTCCAAAATCCCAGATGGAGAAGGAGCATGCAAACTGTTTTCGCAGATAGCCAAACTAGAGGAGGTGCAAGGAGAATGAAGTATTGAGAAGCATCCTTCTTAGGATAGATCCCTTGTTAGGTGGATTAGATGTTTATTGTTCTTTTCTTAATGGTAGATGGATTTAAGGTTGTGTGGTTGAAATAATTAGTTGTGGCCTTGTTGAGGAATTTGGGAGCGAAGCAAGGAAATGAGGGATTTGATGAACTTTGGAATACAAGAAATTTACAAAGGGGAGAATTGAGCCTATTTTATCTTGTGAGGTATCAGAAGTGTTGGGTGGAAAAAGGATAATAATCTTGTAAGATGAATTTGTTGTTTTTGGATTTCCAGTGGTTGCAGTTTTCTTCAAAGGAGAGTGCATTTCAGAAGAGATACATTGAGGATATTTCCATGATGTTTCCTTGTCATGCAGGGGATAGTCTATCCTGAAAATTTAAGTTGCTGAAAGCTATTTAATAGTTTGTGGTTGGCCTATTTAAACATCATGGTTAATACTTGAGAGTGTTTCCTCTACAGTCTTTCATTGTAATCTGATTGTAGTCTTTTCCTTCTTATAAATTTTCTTGGCATCTCATTATAAAATTCTCTCTTTAACTTGGCTACTGATCATGAAAAACAAAAAAGAAGAGTTCGTATTCAATAATGAACTTTGGCTTATTATGAATTTCTATTTTGTGTTTTGGAACTTGGCCATACATTCACCCCAAAATATTTTTGGCTCAGGTTTTCCTTTTTCCTAAATGACTAATGACTGGCCATTCATTCTCCCCATACATGCCCTAATCTTATTGCCATCTTATTTGGTTTTGACCAATTCATTAATTCACTTTAATGATGTGGCATTCTAAAGGCATGATTCCATCTTGACCGCAAATTTGCACTCTATTTGCATCCTCCTTTTCCTCTTGCTATGACAGCATGTAGGGATTGGTATTGATAGGGTCAGCATAGCTTGACTCTGACCCTGTTGAACTAGACTCCAACCTTAACTTCTTATTTCTTTTCTTGCACTTTCCTTCTGCTCTATACCTCATGGTTTTATTTTTTTGGGATGATTGATATAGCCATAGAAACTATAGGAATCCTGCTAGAAATTGATTTAGACAATAATATTCAAGGGGTGTCAAATAGGGCATAAAAGGGACTACTGGCTCACATTCAAAGTTTGACCCATTCCATGCCTCTATTTAGCATGTTTGGATCATAACCAAGCACCCACATTTTTAAATTTATCCGACTGGATCCAATAATATGGACTCAACTAGAATCTGGACTTGGTATTTGGATCCCAGTGTATGTATTTTCCTTTTTGATCTACTAAACGTGTGGACAAATTGTGTATGAATCCAGCCAATGAGGTCTGTGTAGTATTTGGACCTGGACTTGATACCATTTCCAATTTGGATCTGGACCTTCTCATGATCTGATCCGTTTCATTCCCTCCAGAAGTTTCAAAATCTATCCCTAAGGAGTGCTTTTATTATTTATTATTTATTATTATTATTATAACCATAACAATGATATTATTATTTCCAATTTGAATCTGCTAGGGAGTTAGCAGATCTTGGGATCAAGGTAAATGAAGTGTTCATGCTGACCTCCCAAGTCCTAGATTCCCTATATTAATATGCAATGACTAAAAGAATACCCTTGTTAAGTAGGAGTCTGGGACAAATAAAAGGAAAAAATTATAAAAAGAATAACAATGATCCTACGCTATAAAGTTATGGTACTATGATACATCATATGCATAGTGATATGAATATCTGAGGATGCACATTACACATAAAATACATCATCAAATATCTACATTTACTACTTCACAGTTTTTAGCTTGTCCTATGTTTTGGCTGGAACTGTAATTAATGTGCTAATCTTATGGTAATTTGCAGGTTCCTATCAAAAGGGAGAGACTAAAGTCCCTCTGTCAAATGGTTGTTTTAATGAAAGTAAGGGTTGTTTCAGTTTTGATCCCATACTGTAAAAGCTTTTGCCAAATTTCTGTACCCACACGTATTAGTGAGAGTTCAGTAGGAGAGGAGATCAGCTAATGAGCTGGCAGACTTTCTAGCTAAGCAAGGGGTGCATAGGGATCATTTATTCTGGGCTCATTTGTAATTTTGTTTTGTTTTGGGGCCGCAGCTCGTGCCTCTTTATGGATATTTTATGCCGTATCCTCTAATAGTTCTCATTTAATCTTTAATAAAATGCTTCTAATTACTTATCAAAACAAAAAATCTGTACCCACACATTGCCCATTTTATGTAGGTGGTGGAGAGTGCATTTCATAACAAGGAGTTGGACATCATCAAAAGTCTTCCTCATATTATAAGTTTTATCCAGGCAGACATTGAACAGTTCTTCCTTAGGGCAAAGGTTTTCAGCTACTTAAAAGGGAAATGTGCTGATTCATTTTTTACAGTTTGATCTCTCTGACTGAATATATTTTTCAATAATGGTTTTTACTTATTATTATTCGTAGGATGAACTAGAGTCAGAAATTGCCAAGGGAAGTCAAGTTGGCAAGATGAGGTTTTTGAGCTCTCTCACACGTGGTATGGTATTTGCAATTATTGTGGTGCTTTCTATTTAAATTTCATTTGTATGCATGTTTGAGCTACTGGTCTAGGCATGGAAAAACAATCTTTAACAATATGAAGAAGCAGTTCTTGTGTGGGCACATCTGCACATGGAAAAATATAGAAGAATTAATGAAGTTCTCTAGGGCCAAAATGGCAACATTAATTTGCAAAGGAAGTATTGATGAAATAAGAGAGTATTTCTTTTTGATAATGAAGTTCCAATGTCTCATGATGTTGTCAAATCTAATATATTTTTTTTGGACAGTAAAGCTTGTAAATGATTGATTTGGGAAAGAAGAAATTATGAGTTCTTAGCTTATGTTCCAAAATGGTTTCTGAGTAGTTATAAGCTCTATGATCACTATCCCAATAGCAAAAACGTTGCTCTCCTTGAGATAGGGCAATCTATGTTCATTTGAATCTGGTAATATGCCATTGTTTTTCATAGGGTTCTTTCTTTGTACCATGAATGATGTTTCCCTAATACTTCTCAATCTTTTAAATTATTTTGCATGCATATCAATGCATGTGTTCACCTTTGTAATCATTAATGCCTTCCATCTATGTGGCACAACTCCTTGTATGGGCACTTTATTTTGATGTAGCATTTACACATGGAGAGGGACTGTTGCTTGGTATAATGGTCTTGGCTTGACAAGCATGAAGTTGCCAATATGGACAGAGGGCAGATCTTTCCATGTGAATAAAGAGCACATATGGACACAAAATTTGGCTTATTTATTGTCTTAGCCTCTGGTACTATGGTGCATTATAGCTGATGGCATGTGTATATAATAAAAGCCAACCATATGGCCTCAGTGATCAATTTCAAATTTCATTTTAACCTTTGCAATATGTATTGAGTCCTAGTCCTACTTTCCTACTACTGCCTACCTCATATAACATTGGGGGGGGGGGGCGTTATGCCACAGGTAGTAACTTGTCAAATTCATGAGTTGGTGGTAAGTTTATCGAGAGGGTGGGTGGGAGAGTTGTGGCTATATGAGGTAGGCTTTACAGTAGCATTTGCTGTATGTTTTATGATATTTTAAGCAGAAGTTATCCATGAAATCATACCAAAGAGCTATATTTCCACCTCAAGAAGATAGAAATTGCCTCACCTAACCCCCTAGTTGGGGACTTCCTTGTGAAAGACATTTGGAGTAACAAGCTCTCTACTAGGAAATCTTCCTTGGTAAGGTAAATACTTGTGATATGCTGTAGAGAAGGCCATATGCTTGCCTTTCTCATCATATGTGCTCCTTTTGTAAGGAAAGTGGTGAAACCCTATCTCATTTATTAGTCTCTTGTACATTCGTGCATCAAATTTGGGAGTTCTTTTGTGTTCTCTTTGGCTGCAGGTGGGTTCCCTCTCAAGATGTGGTGGGCCTTTTCAACCCTGACATTATGAGGCAACCAAAGAAAAGGGGGATGGTAATGTGGAGAGCTATGTAGGCAGCAATTTGCTGGGTGGTATGGGAAGAAAGGAATAACAGGATCTTCTTGGAGAAAAGCAGATCACTAGAGGAAGTAATAGACACCATAAAGGTGAAAGTAGCTCACTGGATAAAACTTTGGACAACTTCCAAGATTTTTCAGTCACAGACATCCTAAGAGTCTGGACCGAAGTAGCCCAATGTTCGAGAGTAAAAGACAAATAAGGGTGGAGTGTAAACCTCTAGAAGGCAACAAAATCAAACTGAACTTGGATGAGAGCTCTCTTGAAAACCTGGGATTGTCAGGTATAGGAGGAGTAATTAGAAATTCTGAAAGGAGGATACTGGCTTTATTCTCAGGACTGATTAGCACCGGAAATTCATTGGAGGCTGAACTATTTGGCATTGCTACAAGGTTTGAAGCTAGCTAAACAGTTGGGATTTAGGCATATTGAGGTGGAAGGAGACTCAAAAGTGGTCATTTCATGTGCAAGATCCAACAAACTTACCCCTTGGACTTTCAAACATATGATTAGGGAAGTGGAAAAGATTGCAAAGGATGTAGTGGCTGATTTCAAATGGGTCAGAAAAAGTGCAAATGGGCTAGTTGATTCCCTTACCAAACAAGGGGTGTTGAGGCATCAACTATTTTGGGCAGATATGTAACTTGAGACTGAAAAGCATACTAAGTTGGGAATGACACTCCCATCACCAAGTTGTACTGATTTGTTTCAATCTTAATTATAAATAAAATATATTTCTTGCTGATAAAAAAAATCTTCATCTTTCCTGCCTTGTCAAAGGTATTTATATCCCACTGTACAAGTATACTGCAATTTTCCCCCTGCTCATCATTTAAAAAGTCATCAACATATATGGATGACTGTGGTTTCATAGTACGCAAGTTAACTTTGTTTTCCTTTTTTCTGTGAACTTGATAAATCCAAATCTCTAATCGGAAAATAGTCATAGATTCAGTTCAAGGAAAAATGGTAACTATCAATAACATTGATGGGTTTTGCCTTGAGAGCCTCAAGTTTTGCTTACTCACCCTAATTGGAAAAGCAAATCTGGTTGACTGATTTATTATATAGCTGGTTGGCACTTGGGAGGCCTTTTCTATTTTTATTTTGTGATGATACATCATAATTTTTTCTTTGTACTGTCTTTTTCCGATGTAACTTATATACTATCTAATGTTAATATTTTATATGTACCATCTTGGATTGGATCTTAATTCTGCTGGAGTTTTTGGGAATTTTTAGAGAGTTTATTGGGGCTGGTTCTTAGTCTTGTTTTTTTTGAAGACAGGGGCTACACAACTGGGGTAGTCCATCCCCCTCCTGGTGGCAACAGGAATAGATCCTGCGTCTCCACTATGTCATAACTGAGAATGTACCAACTGGACCACCAACCAGTTGGTTGGTTTTTGGTCTTGTTTGGAATGGGTGAACCATCCTGATGTATTTTTTTTTGTTTTATTTCTTTTGTATCTTTCTTTCTTTGGTGATCTCTCATCACCTATTGTACTGTTCTTGTTTTTCTTTAATAAATTCCTTATTATTTATCTTAAAAAATGATTTTTGAACATTTGTAGTATGATGATAATGCAAATATATAGCACCATCTGGCTTCCAGTGGGAAAATCTCATTCCACTGGATCTGAAGGTCAGCCAATTGATTTGCTGATTCTATAGCCAGGGGAGGAGTAGGGAGAGAGAAGATGTACTGGCCTTGGCCCTCTTGGGATGGTCCCTAGGTGTACTGGGTGTCCACTTTGAGGTCAGCCCCTTTTTCCCATGTATGCATATCATATATCTTATTGTATTATTCTATTTCTCTAAAGACTAATGGACTACTGTCATCTTTTTACCAACAAAAGAACATATAACCATACCTCAATCTCTCATTTTGGTGTTATTAACAAAAATGAAGACAATATAACAGTGGTAAAAACAGTTACAACAATGCTGCTAGCTATACTAATAATAATCCTCATTTTGATTATTTTCTGTATCCTTGATATTCGGTGGATGAGTCTGATTGATTACGGATTACCTGAGTTGATAAGTGAGCTAGCAATTTTCTTATTCTCGAAATCAAGATTTCTAAAGTTTCTGCACTTTGATTATTTTTAATGTTCTAACCTTATTTTCTGAATTGTCAGACTCTGTAGTCATTTAAATGAACTAATGTTGTTTTGAATTCACTTTTCATTTGAGTTCAGGTAGTAAGGATGTGGAGTCAAGAATGGCATATTCACTTTCCTTGGTAATGCAAAAGTCGTACTACCTGTATTAAAAAATAATTCTTTTTGTTGCATTTTAAATTCTGGGGCAGATAATTTATGAAATTCCAGTGCCTTCTTCTAGTTATTTCTGAATGTTATTTTGTTGTTTCTCATATGACCTGAAAGGCACCAAAAATCAAAGGTGACATGTTTCCACAGCTTGGGTTGGTCCCAGTATTGGTTTCTTTTACTTTTAATAGAATTTAGTTATTAATCTTACAATTAGTAAAAAAATCTTACAACTCAATACTTTACCTTCTTCAAAAAAAAAAAAAAATCTTGCAATTAGTAAAAGACGATGATATTAATTAATGTGGAGGTGCAAGTAGAGAGTCAACAGGATCCAGTAATAACTAAGAACATACAGCAAATACAGTAATAAATTATAAAACCAAGGGTCCATTTGGTTCACAATTGGAATCGGAATCAGAATGGTTTATTCCCATAGCCTGTTTAGTTCAGATGGGAATCGGAATCAGAATTGGAATGAGCTGGAATGGAATTTCATTCCCAAGGGAGGGGGAGGGAAAGACCATTCCACCAGGAATGGGAATGGGATTTCGATTCTGTGCAACCGAACAGTTGGAATTGGAATAGGCCATTCCGATTCCGAATCCAGACCCCTATTCCCACAAACCAAACGGGCCCCAAGATGTTTCTGAATTAATAGAATCTGTGATGTCATTGATAAAAAAATTACAATAACAAAATAAAACAGGGCTTAGTGAGGAACTGAACTTTAAATGGTTATCTGACAAGACATCTGGGATTACTCAATCTCCAGAAAGTCCCAAAAATACAATAAAATGGAAGAACTATAAACCATAAACAGGGAATTAAAAAATGACCCCAATTTCGACTCCATTTAGATGCTGAAATAGTAAATCTTTTCAACTTCAACTCTTGAAAATTCACAGCTAAGATCTGCAGCAACCAGGGTATAATTTCTTGGAATATGTGTGATCTCATAACCAAGAACAACTGGTACCTAGATCAGCATATAACCTTGCTTGCTAGGGTGGGGTTGAGACAGGGGACCTTGTATGGGGGGCTCTGGGCTCTGAGGGTTTAGCTGTATGGCTGCTATGCTCTTTGGTTTTATTTGTATGCTTTAGTCAGCTTCTTAGCTGTATACATTAGGTGTCTCTCGCTTTATTTGAGTAAGGAGTGTTCTTTCTTTCATCTCTCATCAATATATCTCTCTGAACATTGGTTATTGATAAAAAATCCATAAAAGAAGGGATTGAGAAGAGACAGCTATCAAATTAGAGTTGGGTGGATATAATGGGGATGCTCTTTGTTTCCTGATGAGTTTTGTGATACCAACCGATGAAGGGGAAAGCTTATAAGATGACAACTATGATTTAGGGTCAGAATGTTGGGCAATCATGAATTGTTAAGCTGTTTTAAAGAATCTGTTAAGACCTAGACAATGGTAATGGTGATTTTGTTATGGATAAAAAATAATAAAATAGAACAACCACCTGTTGGGAAAATGGTTTTGGAAGTTTGATAACCATCAAAGAGGGTTATGGAAGGAAGTGAATGAAGCCAAGTACATTTGGAGAGAATTGGGTTGGGATCAGGGGTGGTCTCTTCGTCATATGGGTGTGCTGTGTGGAAAGGGACTGAAAAGGCATTACCTGAGTTCATTAAAGGGGTGAAATAAGGATTGGAGATGGTCACAAGTTTTAAGTTTTGGTCACATATTTGGTGTGAGGAAAAACCCTTGAAAGTGGTGTGTCCTCAACTCTTTAACTTAGTTCAGAACAGGAGTGGTTGGTGGATGATAACCATGATTGGAAGATGGTACCTATGCTTGATCTGCTGCAAAAACTGAGCAATGTAGCAATTGAACCATCTCATGTAGACAGAAGGGTTTGGAATTGGGAGAAGTCGGGGGTGTTTTCATCCAAATCTCTCTATAAAAAGATCACAACATCCGATGCAGAGAAGGGAGGTATTAAAGTGAATTGTGATTTATGTGCATTGTGTTCTGAGAACTCTGAATCAGTTGACAACCTATTCATACATTGCAGAACTATTAGAGAGACTGGGGGGATGGGTTAAAAGCCCCTTGAGGTGGAAGGATATTTACTTGAAACTCTGTAAGCTTTTTTCAATAGTTGGCAGGTGAAAGGCTTGAGTAGAAAAATCAGAAGGGGCTATAGTTTGGAAGCTAGCTCCTCTTGTGGTGGTATGGAGTGGAAGAAACTCTAGGATTTTCTTTTGGTGTTCCAAATTCCAGCTAAAGAAAAACAGAATTGAGAAGCTCCAACCTGATTTTTTGTGGGAAGGGGTTGGAGAGTGGAAAAAGCATTTAATTAGTTGGCATCAAGTGTGCAAGCCTAAGGAAGGTGGGAGTCTTGGATTAGGACATGTTAAGGAGAGGAATTTAGCTCTTCTTGAAAAGTGATTGTGGAGATACACTCGTGAACCTGAGGCTGTTTGGACCTCTGTTGTCAACAAGTATGGGAGACATGCCAATGGTTGGAATAGCAAGTTGCAGTTAAACTGGGTGAAACCTACAAATCCTTGGAAAGGTATCTCTTCCACCTACAACTCCTTTATCTCTTTTACTAGATACAGATTGGGAAACAACCTCATCCTAAAGTGTTTTGAAAAGGAAAATTGGATCTTTTATTTTCTCAAAGGGAAAGAATTCTAAAGTGTTTGCTCATCTAACATATCTAACACTTTCATTTAGTAACAAAGACTTAAATAATTCTAGAAGCACAATTTTTAATGACTACAATGACAAATGACCAAGATGACTATGCCATAGATAGGCCTGACTCTTAGTAGACAGACTCGTGGACTTTGAAGATGCAAGACCAACTTTATTCTTCAACATGTAGAGACCATCCACCATACTGCCTCTATGAATCATCCTCTTGAAGGTCAAATCCTGCTAATGGAAAGTAAATTAATAGGCAATTTAGGAACATGCAACACATTAGAAAGAGTGAGACCAAAAGGAAGGGAGATGGTTCATTGACCAGCTATGGTAGAGAGTTACCCATCATCCAATTTCACCTCATTTCTTCTGGAGAGGAGGTTATATGCCTAAAACAAATTGGATTTACCAGTCATATGCTTTGAGGCCCCAAAATCAGTTATCCAAGAAGATTCAAATGTATGAGATGACACATGGAAAGCAATGGCAGAGTTACTTGATGTAGATGCAAAAGAGGTAGAGTGGGGCTAGAATCCATTTGATGAAGTGCCCTATCATACAACTCCATATGGTCACAGAAAGAGTTGATGATCTCTTCCTTGTGATAAAAACCAGAAGGATGTTCCTAAGATGTAATGGGGCTAGTAGTCTCCTGAGATGCCATATTTGCTGAATTATACTCTTTTGGCTTTGCTTGACTGGCTTTTTATTCTGACCAGATGATTTTTTACTCAACTCCTAAGCCCACTTTGGCTTCCCACAAAGATCCCAACAAGTCCCTCTAGTGCGCCTAGATTGTTGACAATGAGTGCACCAAAGTTTATCCTTGTCCTCCATTCTCTTCTGGAAATCACGCTTCTTAAACGAGTTTCTGCCATTCGTATTTGCACCTTCCCTAGCTACCAAAGCAACTGGCTCCCCCTCAGAATTATTCGTCATAGTTCTTCTATTCTATTCTGATTGCACCATGGCATAAACTTGTTGGATTGAAGGGAGATCTTTACTTTCTAGGATCTGCACCCTAATAGATTCATACATAGGGTTCAACCCCAAAAGAAAAGCAAATACCCGTTGTTGGGAAGTTGAGTTTTTGTAGGCTTTGGCATCCTTATCACATTTCCAATCCATATTCTGATAATGATTCAACTCCTTCCAGATTGAAGTTAGATCTGGATGGTATATTGAGAGATTTCTCTCCCCCTGTGTACAAGTCGAAGATGCAGCTTGCAACTGATAAGGTTTTGCATAGTGCATATGCTCTGAATAGGTGGACTTTGCCTGTTCCCAGATTTCAACAACTGTGTCAGCCCACATAATATTTTTTCTCACCTGTGGTAGCATAGATACAAGTAGCTATGACATCACCATACTATTTTCTTGGTCCCATTTATCATGTTCAACACCCCTAGACTTTGGTTCCTTAACCTTTCCATTAATGTATCCTATCTTACCTCTTGTAGTGATATAGAGTTTAATCCCCTTTGACCACTCTAAATAAATAATTAAGGTCATCAGTCATCTAGAGGAATAACAGCCATGGGAAATTTCATGTCTACCCCCCCAACTCAATCCATTGTGACTAGAAGAAACACCAGAAACAACTGTAGCCTCAGAGGACATGGTGAACCAATCAAAATTCACTATTCAGCTACAAAAAAAAGGAATTCATGACCACAAAGCTAGCAATTCTAGCACTGGACAGGACTGTGGGAAGTCAGAGAAATCACCACTACAGAGTCTACAAAGCAGTTCCGGACACAAGACAGGGCAAAAAAATACTGGAGAGGCCCTAGGATCACAGTGATTCCACTCTAAAGTCCATACAGTGACCACAGTCACCAAAAACAGTGCATACTATTGCTGTTACAGCAAGGACAGATCATACCTGATCTACAGACCCTACATACCTGGGGAATTCGGGTTTCGTCCTCACACTGTCCTCACAGCCTTTTGCAACCATGCATTGCAAACATCTCCATACTTGTATGTTTTTATTCATGGGGAGATATTCCCAATGCATGTCTACAAGGGTCTGTGAGTACAGTGTGAGGATGGTTTTGAGGACAAAATCCCATTTCATACCTGGGTACGAAGAGGATCATTCGAATTTCGATCCATACAAGTGTTGGGAAGCCACAAAAAACTTTCACAGCATTCAGCTGCCACAAAAAGAGTACTTCTCTTGGCACATGACCAAGAAATCAAAGAGAAAACAAGTGCAGAACTGCTCTCAGATCAATTTGATGTAGTTTTTTCTGAGATCGAACTGGAGATCAGCAAGAAAAAGAAAGAAAACTGGATTGATCTGTCTTGAGGTCTACAATATCCACTTTGATACCATGTTTTCTTGATGGAAGTAAGAGAAGAGGAGGAAAGGAGAAGGAAAGAAGGAAGAAGAGAGAAGAGAAAAGAGAAAGAGAGAAGCAAGATTGGAGGGTCGAAAAGTGGTAGCTGGTGGCACCAGCTTTTCATTATATACTAATGTGACATAACAAAATAATGAAAAGAAGTAAAAAGATTGTAGTGCCCCTGTGGCAAATATTACAAAAATATTAACAGATTTAACAAGGTGCAAAGCACTTAACTATTGTAGTTACATCATTTCACATTAAAAAAATTGTTGTCACTGTTACCAATCAAAAAAAATCTAAGACACTTGTGCTCTTGACATGTGATTAATAAAACAAATTTAAAAGGAAAGAACTTCATGTCTTGGATCCCTCCAATGAACAAAACCAATCTGAACTGTGACAGATGCTGTCTTGGACGCTTGGGAACCCTGGTGAATGAGATATAGGTGGTATTTTCAGAGATCATAGTGGGGACATTAAAGTGGCTTTTTCAATAGGAGCTGGCAACTCTATACTAGCAGAATTACAAGCTGAGTACATTTTTTGACTTCTGGGGGGCTGATCATCAAAGGAGAGTCAAAGACTATTATCTGCAGGTTGGAAAGAGAAATGTATAGGCCATGGAATATTAGACATCAGTCAGTGAAGAAAGGAATTCGGTGCTTGTTTTGGATGTTATTTTCTTTTTGACAACTAGGTCTACTAACTTACTTGCTGATCCATTAGTTCATGGAGTTAACAGACAGGTTTTAGTGTGGGGCGTTAACCTTTCAAGTTAAAAGGTCAACTTGTAGTCCTCGTTTTATTGGGTCTGCTTAAAGCAGTGGGGGAGCAGTGTGGGGCTGTCTGTGAGATTGGGTTATAGATCATATGGAAGTGCATAATACTGTGAGTGCATACTGTAAGTTTTTCTGTTACTACTAATAAAATCTTTCATTAGTTGCTGGAAAAATTTCCCAGTAACTGGTATTGAATGTAGTACTATTATTATCTCCAAAAAAATATTGAATGGAGTATTGTATTTATCCATATCACATTGAAATGGATGCCCCAAAGATGTGCTTTTTGAATTATGAAGCATTGACTGAACTATTTTCTTGACTTTCTTTGAAATGTTTCTCTTTCTTGTAGATTTTGCTATCACTGCAAATGCTTCGAGGAGGGGGTAGCAGTAAGAGGCGGCTTATTCTTTTGGTTGCTCTTGATTTCCTTGAAAGCATTGTAAGTGGCAAATCCATTTGGCAATATAATGTTATTGATGTGATCTTTACCTTGGGATCTGAACCTCTTATAATCCTGTTTGATCTTATTTAATAAAAGTTACTGTTTCCTATAAAAAATGTAATAAGAAATCAGGGTGATCTTATTCCTACTTTTTTTCATAGAACAAAGTTCATTTTACTGATGGGATAAACTGAAATTCTACTGCCACATATTGAGTTGATGAATAAGAAATCAGGGTGTATCACCCTGATCTCCACCGCACTAAAGATGTGATAGGGTCCATGAAAAGACATACTAACTGATAAGATTTAACATGCTTTTTTGTGGATCCTACCATGTCTATAGCAATTGCTGACTTTCTGTAGTGGGATGATGCACCTGGATATTGCTTAGAATTCCTTTAATTGAGTTGCAGCCCATAGGGATTCCAATTAATTACTTTTAACACGTTAAAATCATCTAAAGTAGTAGAGGATAAACTCATCCATTTTTTTTTTGATCAATAACACTTTCATTAATTCATCAGTAGAAAGTTTACAAGTGGAAGACAAACACACTTATCTTCCAAGAGTCACAAAGAGCTTCAAGAAAGGAAAAAAGAAAAAGACAAAGACACTAACGTTACAGCTTAGCCCAAAACAATGAATCCCTTTCTGCCCCTTGTTTAGCTAAACCGTCAGTTAGGGAATTAGCCGATCTTTTAATCCAACATGTCTTAACTTCCATCTCCCGCACCAACCACTTGAATTTCCTCTTCTCATTATTGTACTTCCATAAATCATTTTGATCTTTAGTCAGCAATCCTATCACCACCTCTGAATCCCCTTCAATTATGAGTTTCTTGATGTTCAATTCCTTAGCTTTCCGGACTCCTTCCATAACTGCAAAGATTTCAGCTCTAAGGGAGTCACCCACTCCAATTGGGCCTGAGAACATAGCAGAGATGACCCCATTTTCATCCCTAAAAACACCCCCGATCCCCGATTGTCCCGGGTTTCCCCTACTACACCCATCAAAGTTTAATTTCAAGAATCAACTAGGTGGGGGGGGGGTCCAAGCCACACTCATTACTGACTTGGTCTACGTGCAATTTGCAATTTCACCCCACTTCCTCAACATGTCATCCACAGTGTAATCTATGAATAGTTCCAAAGATTTCAGCCACTGTACTGCCCTAATATGTATGATAGCCCTCAGATCTGCTGCTCCTCTCAGAGTTTCTGAGAATATCCTGGAGTTTCTTTCTTCCCACAGTGTCCAACATATTGCAGCCCTTAGTCCTCTCCACATTGTCCTTCCCCTTTTTAACCGCCACCTGAAAAAGGAAGGGGAGAAAAGGCCCTGCATGTCTGATGGGGGACTCTAGCTGCATCCAAATAAGGAGAAAGCCCAATCCCAAATTGACCTCGCGAAGTGGCAAGACACCAGTAGGTGAAAACCAGTCTCCCCATCAGCTTTACACAGAACACACCACTGAGGTGACAAGCAAGTATTGGGTCTCTTCTTTTGGAGTAGATCACCAGTGTTGATTCTTTCCAGATAGGCTTTCCAACAAAAACTACCAACCCTAGGGGGTATAGCTCTGCACCAAACCTCACCAACAGGGAAAGGGGAAAGGGTAGGACTGGTGGACTGACTTAAGACTTTGAAGAATGAAGCACAAGAGAAAATGCCATTGGGGGTAGGTGTCCAAATTCTAGAATCCGCCCTAGTGGGGTCTAAGACAACGTTATCAAGAAGTGCAATAAGGCTCGAAATACTGTCGAAGTCTGAGTCCCTCAAATCCCTTCTTAGACCCAAGTTCCACCCAATCCCAGAAGTGGAAGAGGACGGGGTGGTGAAAGACGAGATCGACTCATTTTTCAAATCAGAAAGAGCATACAAAGATGGAAACTGATCCTTTAGAGGGGCGCTCCCCACCTAGCTTTGTTCCCAAAATTTTATGGAGTTACCGGAATTCAAGTCATACCTGATATTAGGGAAGAAAACTGGTAGCAGGTCATGAATGGCTTTCCAAGGAGAATTGATTGTGGTCCTAGCTCTGATTCCAGCGTCCCATCCATTGTGCTCCAGCCCATGTATACTTGCCACTATTCTAGCCCATAGCTTCTCCTTCTCCATAGGAAACCTCCACAACCATTTCCTCAACAGAGTCATATTCCTTCTCCTAATACTCCCAAGCCCCAAACCGCCATACGACTTACTCCTACACACTATTTTCCAGTTAACTCTATGATCCCTCTTCTCCTCTCCCGGCTCCCACAGGAAATCTCTCATTAGCTTCTCTAATCTGTTAGCAATCTTCACTAGGATTTTAAACACCGACATGAAAATGATGGGTAAGTTAGCAAGCGTGGCCTTAATTAGTGTAATTCTCCCACCAAGAGAGAGGTAGTTCTTTTTCCCGGATACTAGTATTTTTTCAAACCTTTCCATCACCGGGTTCCAAAAACTCTCTCTTGGGATTATCACCTAATGGTAACCCTAAGTAGTTCAAAGGCCACCCCGAAACTTCACACCCCAGCACTTCAGCACTCTCCCTGATCTCTCCCTCCTCCAAATTCACCCCCACTACACAGCTTTTCCCAAGGTTAACCTTCAAATTGGACATTTTCTCAAACAGTTGTATCACCGACTTTAAGTTCCTGATAAACCTCACATTACCGCCTTCACAAAATAGAATCGTGTCATCAGAAAATTGTAAGTGAGTGAGGGGGGTTTCCACCCTCCCAACTCTCCAGCCTCTAATGAGCCCCCTAGAATCTGCTCTGTGAATCAGTTTCCCCAAAACCTCCGCAATTAGAATGAACAAGAAAGGAGAAAGGGAGTCTCCTTGTCTTATACCCCTACTGGCTGGAAAGAAATCTACCACTGTCCCATTCACTAGCACTGAATAATGACATCCGGACACAACCCATGATCCACTTACACCATCTAGCTCCAAACCCGAATTTAGTTAAAACTTTCCTCAAGAAATCCCAGTCCACCAAGTCATAAGCCTTTTCCAAGTCCAGTTTACAAACCACTCCCTTCTTCTTATCCCTCTTAAAGTTCTCTACACTCTTATTAGCAATTAAAATCCGATCTGTAATTTGTCTTCCACTCACAAAAGCTCCTTGATAGTGTGCAATGATATCTGGCAGTACCTTCTTCAGCCTCAAAGACAACACTTTCGCAATGATCTTACACAAGCTATTAACCAAGCTAATTGGCCTAAAATCCTTCGGGTGGGATGCATCTTTCTTTTTTGGAATTAAGGCTATAAATGTAGAGTTCACACCCGGATTGACAATTCCTCTCCTGAAAAACTCCTCAAACACCCGCAAGAGATCATCTTTCAAGATATCCCAACAATCCTGATAAAAAGCCATTGTGAACCCGTCCGACCCTGGAGCTTTTGTTCTATCCATAGAAAACACAACCTCTTTGATCTCTTCTAGATTAAAGCTTCTTTCCAACATTCTCCTGTTCTCCACCCCTACATCTGGCCAATCCAAACCTTCTACCCACACCCTTCTACTCACAGGCCTTCTTAGAATAGATTTGAAGTGCTCCACACAGGCCCTGGCAATCTCCTTTTGCTATACTAACTCAACTCCATCTACTACCAATTTGGAAATAAAGTTCTTCCTTCTCCTGCCATCTGCTAGAGAGTGGAAATACCTAGTGTTTCTGTCTCCCTCTTGCAACCATTTACACCGAGATTTTTGCCTCCAGCTAATTTCCTCCTTGTGCAGGCAGTCCTTTAACTGTCTTCTCAATTCTCTCCTGAGATCATTTTCTTCCTCTCCAAATTCTCCCATTTCCTCTTTAGAGTCAAGGCTTTCAATCTTATCCATCAAGTCTCCCTTTCTTTCTTCTATCCTCCTGAACTCCATCAAATTCCACTCCTTGATTTTTGCTTTCAAGAATTGTAGTTTCTTATGGAATCTCATCCCCTTCCACTCCACCAGCGGGTTACACTCATGCCACCACTCCCTCACTTTGTTAGGAAACCCTGGATGAAGTAACCACATATTTTCAAATCTAAAGGGGGTAGGACCTCCACACCTTCTTTCCTCCTTACATGACACTATGGGCCAGTGATCCGAGGTCACCCTTGGGAGAGCTCTAGAAGCCAGGGTTCCCCAATGTTCTTCCCAATCCAAAGAGAACAAGAATCTATCTAACTTAGAGCAAATGGGTCTAGATTGGAGATTTGACCATGTAAATGCCTTATGTGCTAGGGGAATCTCTTTAAGCTCAAAAGCATCGACAAAACTGTTAAACTTCCTCATGCTTTTTGTCACCCTCTGGTTAACCTTATTGGACTCCTCTGAGAATCTAATCACATTGAAATCCCCACCCATGCACCAAGGCCCATCCCACAACCCTCTAACATCAGCCAGTTCCTCCCACAGCTCCTTTCTCTCTCTGTAGTCATTTGGTCCATAAACATTTGTGAGCACCCACATATAATCATCCTCTTACTGCTTAAACTTCATGGAAACCGAGTACTTTCCGATCAACTCCTCCAGACCTTCAACCACATCCCTCTTCCACATTGTTACAATCCCCCCGGAAGCACCCCACGATGGAGCCGCCACCCAGCTAATCCCCCTGGCTTTCCATACACTCCTTGCCCACTTGTCATTAAACTCCATTCTCTTAGACTCTTGCAATATCACAATGTCTGGGTCATATCGTCTTATTACCTCTTTTATTGTTGCTCTCTTCATTGCACTCCCAATTCCCCTCATATTCCAACTAAGAATCTTCATTCCGCTTCTTTTTTAAAACCCCTTGCCACCTACCCACTACTTTCCCCCTTTCCTTCTATCTCCTTTTACCCCGAGCTTCTTGTCTCCTTCTACATCTCTCTTTAATCTCTCTACTTCACTCAACCTCCTCTTCTTTGTTATGATCTACTTCTTCCTCTTCTGTAAACTTTCTTTCAACTCATTCAAATCTTCCAGCCTACAACCCAACTTCCCTACAAATTCTGCTATCATGTTTTCTCTCACCGATTCCTCCAGCCCTACCCTTCATACAGAATCCCCTTCATCTCTGGCCACCTGCCCTTCCTTCCTCTCCTCTGGTCCCACCTCTGTTCTTTCCTCTCCATCCTTCCTCCCTTTCATGTTACCTCCCTCCTTCCCTGCTCTCTCCCCGTTATCCTCTCCATCTCTACCTTCATTCCTTTCCCTCCTCTCCACTAACCCCTCCTCTCTTCCTTCCTTCCCTTCCCTCCTTCAGATCAGCTTCCCTTCCACTTCCTTAAACACTCTTTCAATGATTTCCCACACTTTTCCACTCCTATACCTTTCTTCCCGCACCTTCCCACATTCCTTCCTTCCCCTCTCCCCCTCCTCAGAGAGCCCGCTTACTAGCTCGACTGCATATTCATGGGCTACAGGACATGGAACAGAAACGGAATCTGGAACCAAAGATACATGAGACACATTAGTAGCACAAACCGAAATCACATGGTTACTTGGGACTGATGGACAAGCTAGAAAAGGACTGCTCCCGGCCTCCCTCTCTTGTTTCGGAGGTTGGTAAACATTTATCTCCCTGAGTTGGTTGGAAAGTACTTCTGTCCTTTGGTCAACCTAGTGATCTTTCCACTCTACCCCTGGTTTACCCCTAGATGGCGTATTCCTGCTCTGCTTCCGGTTCTCCCGGTTTGCCCCTTCTGATAAACCTTGCACACTCTGTGGTCTTGGGAATGAGATAAGCCGATTGCAATCTTCACCCTGAAATAAGCTTACAATATTCCACCCATCCATGTCACCTCCAGCACAACTACATCCGTCGTTTACACTGCCCATGCTAGTGCCATCAATAGAAAGGTCCTCCGATTCATCATCGCCTTCACTACACTGCACTCATCCTTCAATCTTCTCTTTCTTCTCTTCAGTTCTTCCCCTAGCGAAACTTGGCTTCGGCCTCTCTGAGGAGCGTTGCAAGGGGCTAAGCTCCTTTAGACTTCGTCGGGAAACCCACTGTAAAGCCCACTTCTCTGGTTTCCGGCGCTGCGCGCATTAAAGGCTCAAGCACCTTTTTGACAAACTAGGTCGGGCCCGCTGACCTGTTTGGGTCTTTAATAACACCACTAACAGTCCACATGGGCTTTTGCTTTGGCCCATTCTTAACCACCCGTGAGCTCACGTGACTTTTAAGAAGGTCACGCACGTCCAACCCCGGGCTCGGTTTGGTTTTATCAGGTCTAGGTTCGGTTCTTCCTTGGATCAACCCCTTTTCCTTGTTCAAAAAAGTCAGATTGGGGCTGGTTACAACCTGTGCAAAGGACCTGCCACCCTCCAGACTGTTCACTGCTTCCACACGAAAATCCCACCCCCTGAATGCTACCCTTTTGTTTCTCCAGCATTTGTTTTTTCATTTTAGTGAAAGTGCTTTTCTTGTTTGAATCCTCCAACCCTTTCTTGCCATGCAGTTCTTCTTCTTCAACCTTCTCATCTCCCTCCCTACGAGCCTCTTTCCAGAGCACCGATTCAATGGATGAAGCCAGCCACACTGAGTAGCATTGTCCTTCAACTAGCACCTCTATCTTCCAAGGAATCTCCTCAGGTTTTACTCCATTCAATAAAATGGAAGCTGAACAAAGGTCTCCCCAAAAGGCACCTCCTAGTGATCCTCCACACATCAAAGCAATGGCTTCAGCAGTTTCTTGCTTCCACAAGTGAAAGGGAAGACCTAAGAGACGCACCAGCACTCCATCTTCAACAAAGAAATCTTTGGAGTTTGATCCCGGACACCATCTTAATACTGTGAAGTTTCCAAGTTTAGCTTGGATATTTAAAGCCTCAACTTCTACTCTATTCTCAAGCAGATCCAGCAAAGCCTTGTCCTTTTCAAAAGGTGTTAAAATAAATGTGCTCTTCAACTTTAAACTTGCTGTTAACAGATCTGCAACTTTCCTCCAGTCTAGAATGTGAGCTGAAGCTTTAACTATCAGTTTACTTTCCCAATCACCTCTCTGTATGTTTACTCCCATTCTGTATTTACCTGCCCCAGCTATCACTAAACAAGTCTCTTGCTTATTATTGCTCACCATACTATTAGAACTGCTTATCTTCCTTTTAACTTTTACTTCTCTTTTAGCACCCATGCGTTGCAGCAGTTCACATAAGGCGCCATGAACTGCCTTCCAGCCCTGACTCTTCCTTCCTTCTGGGAAGCAGACCATCTGCTTTCTACCCTTGCCAAAAAGTTCTGTCAAAGAAATAAAATAACCTTTAAGGTTTCTCTTACACGCTACAACAAACCTTCTTCCAGTTTCTGAGAGAAGCTGTTTCCAACTATTTTGTTTGCCTTTGTTACTTGCACCTTCCACAAACTCCTTGAACCCTTCAATTACCCCCAAACCTTCTAACAGCACCATCCCTCTCTTTGCTTCCCCGATTTTCAAGCTCAGCTGACTATTTAATCTCAGTTCCTCAAATAGGAGCTCCTTAGATTCAATCTTCAAAGCTTTTTTCCAACGGCCTACCTCCACAAATTCTCCCATCTTCACAGACTTGCCAGGAGAGTTGCTACATCATCGCAGCACAAAAGACCATTGATCTATGTGGGACACAATCAGAATAACCCATTCCAATTCCAATTCCAGACCCCTATTCCCATGAACCAAACAGGCTCTGACTTCATTTGAATGACCCCATATTCACTAATTAAAATTAGATGCTCATAAGTCTTGCACTCCATGCCCTGATGCTTATGTCCCATGCTTCACGAAAGTGAAATGCCTTGCTCCATGCCTCAGCATCTGAAAATACTGCCACTAGCTAACATTATACACAATTTTAACAGACAAGATTTTTTTTTTTTTTTTTCTGATGCCTATCAATGTTGAACTACAAGAAACTTAAACCCCATTGACAGCAGCATTGGATGGATACCCCACCTTTGGAGAAGATTCAGGATAAACTCATCTATAGGTTAAATTGATGAGGGATTGATGCTGCATGGCATAGGCTTCCTATGGAGAATGAATAGGAGACCTCCTTTTTTTGCTTTCTAAGGAATATCATTTCTGTTCTACCACTAAAGCTAGGGGTTTGGGAACTGGAATGCAGAAAATACTGTTCCTATTAAGTCAAGAAATGGAGTCAAATAGGGATCTGGAATGGGTAATAAATACAAATCTTCTGGTTGGTGAAATGTTTGGCCTTCTTTCTTTGGGGTTGAGGGCATTGATCATGTCCCTTTTAGTTAATTGAAGGAAACAAGCAGGAGCTTTGCTTTAAAAAAGAAAGAGAAGGTTATTTTGGAGGCTGTGGAGTTTGATTTTAAAGCTTCAGGTTGGAATTTGATAGATGAAGGGGCAGGGAAGGGGGAGTTACTTTGGGATCTGGAAATCAAGGGGTTGAAGTTTGATGGAGGATTGAATCCTGTCTTTACTCTCCCCTCCCTCACATCCAAGTTTGCCTTGATAAAAGAAAAGTTACAGATGGAAAGGGTGGATATAGGGGGGAGGGGGTACATGGGGTGCAGTCTAGATACAAACACCACTTGAAGTGCAATAATTGGTTTTATCTCTTTGGTCCTTTCGTGGCCTAGTGGTTTAGAGTCCTTTTTCTTAGGCTTCTTGTGTATATCATGTTAAAGCAAGTGTTTATTGTTCCGTATACCTCTTGTAAACCTTTCTTTTCTTTATTAATAAACTTTATTTTGTCCATAAAGGCCCTCTAGTCTAGAACTTTCTGGTTGAGCATTCAATTTTGAATGTATTTGAGGAATGGAATCATTGTAAGAAGAAAACTTATATTCAAGGACAATCCTGTTGCCATCAGGGTTGGGGGGTGTGTATGTGGATGGGCTAGCCCCATTGTCTATCTTCATGAGGCCATCAGGCCATGAGGATGTTATGGAAGAGATGGTAGCTGTTATTAGTTCGACAGTTATTGGTTTGGTGCTCTTGCTTCCAGAGTTTCAAGGACTGCGGAAAAAAAGACTTTGGAGCTGATTTTTGGACTTCTCTGTATTCTTGAAAGGAATGCTGATCTGTTTTGATACTGAAGTGTTGTTTTTTGCTTTTTTGTGGTCTTACACTACTGTAATCTGGTGGGGGTGGCATCTTGTCACCTAGTTATGATGTACTGTTTTTTTCCTTCTAGCAATAAAATTTCTTTCTTTATTTATCTTCAAAAAAAAAAAGAGGCCATCGGGCCATGAACAAAAAAAAATTATATTCAAGGACTTTAATGTAATATCAATGCCATTGGGGTCTTTCTTGCAAAACTTGAATAATTTTAATATTATATACATAAAGAGTCTTTCATATTCAAGACATTGACATGTGGCATTGTTTGATGCCTAGAAAAGAGTTCTAGAGATTTCTTTCCCAAAACCAAGAAAATCAAAGATCATGTTTTTTTGCCTGACTAATGCTTTCTTGTCCAATTCTAATATGACACATGATTTTTTGATACTCGTATAAGTTTCTGGGTCAAACAATTTACGTTTTGCTGAATTCTGTTAAAATTGAATAAGCACCCCTATTTTTGTCTCTCTATTTTGGTGCTAGGGTAGAAACCCTGAGAGATTCTATAAATCTTGGTTGTGGGTTGGGATCCTTCATATTTTAAGCTTTTTGATAATTATAATATATTTTCTGAAGATTACTGCGATTATTGGAGGGATTTGGCAGAAGCTCTAAGCAAAACTTTGGTTACAGCCTTGTTTCAAGTGCTATTAGGAAAATTTCAAACATCCAGTTGTAAGTTGGAGAAACTTCAGATCTGAAAATTAAAAGACAAGGGGAGTGCTATCACACCGCATATGATATTGTTGAAGATCCTTAGTGATGCATGTTTTGTCACAGATATTCATTGAACTGCCTAAGTCTTTGGTTACAGTCTTGTTTCAAGTGCTATTAGGAAAATTTCAAATATCCAGTTGCAAGTTGGAGAAACTTCAGATCTGAAAATTAAAAGACAAGGGGAGTGGTTATCACAACTACATTTGTTTTTGTTGAAGATCCTTGGTGGTGCATGTTGTGTCACAGATGTTCATTGAACTGCCCAAGTCTTTCTAGCATAAGGATTCATTGTGCCTCATCTCATGAATGTTTAATGAAATAGTCAAAGAACTACAAGTTTCGATTTAAGGGTTGTCTTAGTATTGTCTAAGGTCCATTTATTTTTAGTTATTCTTGTGTTTCATTGGGGTACTTGATATATTAATGTTTTCTTTTGTCATTGGAGAATATGCTAAGAGGTAGGCTTAATGACTAGTTTGTGTCTTATGTAAGAGCTATGGGTGTCCTTGCCATGTTGGTCATGTCTTGGGTAAGAGTAGTAAGCTACCATGAGTGCCATCTTAGTAATTGAAAAGTTGTCTTGTCATGGGTAAGAGTTGAAAGATTCTCTGTAAGTGCAAATCAAGCTAATTGGATCCCTATAGGTCTGGTGTAAGAACTAGTTGCCACCATATTGGAATCTTCAAGTTTCCATGTTTGAGAGAAGCTCTGAAAGATCAATTGGTCGTGCTTCTACCAAGGTTACATTGTTTCTTTCAAGGCAAGATGGTTGGTGGTAACTTGAGGGAGAGTGTTGGAGCATTCAGTTTTTAAGGTGTATGAGGAATGGGGTTATTTTAGGAAGAAACGTGTATTCAGGAACTTTAATTTATTTGTCCCATTCTCTTGTATATTTTGAAAATTTTAATATTGTATAAAAAGTCTTTCTCATTAGAGAGAGACATTGATACCTGGTTATCTCTAATATCCTTATTCTCTCTTCTCCTGCATCTTCTCTTCTCCTTTCTTATTATTCATGAATAGACTTTCTATTTCACTTAAATCTAGACCTAATCTTTACACTCAAGTGGAGCTTGTTTAGACCAACACAGAAGATCATGTGTTTGTGGGCTAGTAGGAGATTAAATAAAACAACAAGAAATCTATTATGTCTTATATTATATCTGTCATTGAAGAGTTAAATGAATCTTTCCTTGCTGATGGATTTGGGTAGTTCATGTTCCATCCAACGTTTCCTTTTTTATGTGTGGACAGCAGTGCTTAATCAGATCATGACCACCATGCATCTTGTGATTTCAAGATGTTGGTTTCCTTGTTTTCATGTGGGAATTCATGCATATTTGATTCTTCTGAATTTTTTGGATGTTAGTCATATGTAATTGCATACATAGGTTTCTATGTTTTTTTCATACTTTGTTGTTTTGATAACTGAGGTCATCTTTTCTTCTGAATCAGGGTTATCTGGATATTGGCTTCTCAAGAATTAAGAAGCTGATATCAAAGTTAGAGATGGTAGTTGATTTTCAGAGCATAGTTAAGGGTGTCACCAATTGCAGCTTCTTATACCAGAGAAAAGAAATGATAGGAACTTGGTTATCAATGGTTTACATGGATGTGGACAAATTCTCGTGGCTGCAGTAAGTTTGGTAATTGGTATTGGAATTGCAAATTGTGGAATGAAACGGGACTTAAACAATTTCAAAGTATAAAAAATTGTTTGATTGATGTTATAATTGCTAACACTCAGGTATCTTCTTGATGCATTCTGTGATGGATTGTGGCATCTCAAACTCGGTCATGTAGGAGAATTCACTATACATGCACATGAAAAAGAAATAGAAAATGCTGTGAAATATGTAAGTGATATGATTAACTAATAATAGACTAATTTTTAACCTTGTTTTATTTAATAGTTGTCAATTTTCTTTATGTGCATGATTAGATTTTTTGTTACCTTATCATAGGTTAACTGTGTCTCATTTTCTAAAGTACAGGAGATCATTGCACCTCTATGTAGAGATATTGAGACTGATCTACGTCTTCATGTACACTCCACCCACTTAAAAGGATCTGTGCATGTAAACCCGAGAAAGGTAGTAACTATTTCTGTTTTGAGACTTGTCCCTCTAGTTGGTGTTTTATCTCTTTGCATTCCCTCCATTTGTAATTTTTTGGTATTTATTTCTGGATTTTGCATCAGACTGGCGTACAAAATCTCTCTTGGTACCTGCAGCTGAAACCTTTGCGAATTCCCTTTAAGAATATTGATATAAAATTGCATGTAGAAACCTATCTAAATTCCACCTTTTACAATCACACAGCCATGTCATCTTATGATCGGAAGGTAATGTTTCTCTCCTGAAGTATCCTTTGTGCTGAAATGGATGACTTTTGAAATGATTGGTCGTGCATTGGAATGTTTTTTCACCTGAGCTATACATCTTTCTGATTCTAACATGTATCATTCAGATATACTTGGAAATGAGGCAGTTAGCGAAGCTGAAATATAGGCTAGTATTAGATGATATTCATTTTGCTGACCATTGCCTGGGACATGGTATTGAGGTGATTGAAACACTGCAAAATCTCCAGAAGGTTGCCACAAGCTACTCATATAACATAACTAACCAGGTATAAAGTTATAAATAAAGAGTTTTCTGATGTTAAACTGTATTTGCATTTGATATCAAAGATATGTAAAGTAACAGTTAATATATTTTGGTTGATGACAGCATTTCTTAATTTCCCATTTTACTTAGAAAGTTTGACTATGTTATCAGGATGAGCATTTAATATCTTACTTAATCTGACCTTTCATGATGCATGAGAATTTACTTTGGAAAATCCCTATGTTATGGGGAAATTGTTACAGGTCCTTATTGAGAAAGCTTCTGGCTTCCAAGGTCGTACAACCTTGAGAATTGTTGGTGTGGAACAAGTTGCCTCTTCATTAGCTACTCATGGGCTTGTGTCAATATTTACTGCTATAGAATCTGTGCCCAAATTTCTAGCTCAGAAGCTTGTGGATTTATCTGAGCTTCTTCAAGATAATTTTGCCAGTTCCTTTTTAGTAAAAGAATTCAGATTCTGGAAGGTATGCCCTTTTCTGATTTTTTTTTTTGTCTAGATTATTATTTAGTTGATATAAGGAAGAAAAGGTGTTAGTATAAATTTAACACAAAAATTCGATGTTTTGAATGAGGTAGATACTGATAATATTTGTTGTTACTGATTGGGGAAGAAAGGTTATATATGTGCTTCATTTTGAGAGTTGAAGTGTTCAGTAGTGTGGCAGCTGTGTTGTATGGAGCTGAATGTTGGGCAGTCAAGAGACAACATGTCAAAAAATAATTAGTGGCAGAGTTGCATATGATGAGATGGATGAGTGGTACCGTTAAACTAGAAAGGACAAGCTCAGAAATAAAGTCATTCGAAAGAACATAGGAGTAGCTCCAATAGGTGATAAAATGAGAGAAAGTAGACTAAGATTTTGGTCACGTTCATAGAAGACCACTGACTGTAAGAAGTGATCTGTTGGAAGTTCAAGGAGCTAGAAGGGCTAGGGAGTAGGGATAAACCAAAAAGGACATGGGTCAAAGTAGTTAGAATGAATTGCAAAATAGTATTCATGTTGCAACCCCATATAGTTGGGATAAGGCTTTTATGATGATATGCGGAAGGCTTTCTTATGCATAGTAAGTGTGTCGCATCTAACTGAAAGGTTGTAGTCTCAAAAATTTGATTATACTTTATTTAGCTTACTTAGCAGCTCCATCTATAGCGCAACATCCCTATGGATGACTCGTTTAATTAGGCTTCATGTGTTACATTAATTTTAAATAAAGCCAAAGGGTTAACAAAGGGTTTTATTTGTGAGTTCCCGAGGTTGAGGTTGGAGATTAGCCTGTAATACTTAATCATGGAACAAAGCTATCTAGAGAGTGGCTTCTTGTGATACATATTATGGAGGCAATTAGGCAAATGAGTTGATGGATTTCTTTTGTTAAAGTTAAGAACCTAATAACAAATAACTTCTATCATTCAAATGAGAATAACATTGAATTAAGTGGTTAACAAGTTTATTCCCCTTGGACAATTGTCTACTATATTCATTCCTTAGTGTATCAGAGCACTATATTAGTGGAAACAGACAGAAGCACCAAGTCCAGTAAATTTATTTTAATTTTGTGTCAGAATCTTAGATATCTCATTTTTGCAAAGGTGGCTGCTTCTTACCTGTCTCCTCATCTTATTAAATCTAATATAATTCTTACTACAATGATTCTGATAGGCCCCCAATTAACCTTACGTATGCTAGGAAGAGGAAAGGGCAGCAATCGGTTAAGGGGGGGAAATAATTGAACACATGGGACTTACCAGCTGGGCATTTATAGAGGAAGTCAGAAGGGAATAAGAAGAGTCTTGGGGCATTTATAGCTATGTCAGTTATGAATAAGAAGAGTGTTGGGAATTTATAATTAGGCCAGCTGGGCATTTATGGGGGGGAGTCAGTTATGCTCTCAGAAGAGTATAAGAAGGGTCTTTGGGGGATGGGGAGAGGCATGTTTTTCTTGAGTGAAGAATACTGTTAGTGATTGGGAGAGCCGGTGGTCTCTCGAAGAACCGACCAACTGTTAATGTTTTGTTTTCTTCTGAATGAATACCAGTTCCTTTTGTTGATGTTCGAGTTGTGTGAATTCTGCTGAGTCTGAGAATTGTGTGTGAAGTTTCTGGGACATAACAGATTCTTTGTGCCTTCTGTATTATGTTCCATTATTGTCTTCTGAAACCTCGTGTTAATATAATACTGCACTACTGCCCCTTTGGTGCATCACAGAGTGATGATTATGTAGATACATTTTTCTAATGAGTTTTTTCCTATATGATTTTGTGAATGTATTTATTCCATTGGACAAATCTTTAGAAAGGCCTACATTATGCTTAATTATTTTTTTTCCTGTTGAAGCATGAAGAAGGATCAATAAGAAATAATCCTTTCATACAAGGAGATCAACATAACCTGACCATGGGAAAATTATTCTTTGAGGATCATGAGCTAAGATACTTAGAGCAGCTAAGGTACATCATCTCTGAAATGGGTAATGTATTAGGGCTATTGAGGATCTTGAAAGCAGGATGTTCCCGCCATGTCTGCAACATTTCTCGGTAAGTGTAGAGGAAAATATCTAGTTAACTGACAGTCATATACAATTATTTATTTGTACTATGTTTCTTCCATTCAGGTTTATACATGGATCCAACAATAGTAAGAGCTTCAGAGAAATCTCTGAGAAACTTGGTTTTATGGATGAAACTGTTACAGCTGGAAGGATAGTAGATGTAACATTAGAGAGCAAATACAGAATCAAAGATCATTTGAATTGTTTCTCCTCTCTTTTTACAGTGTTCTCAAAGGTAAATATGCATTTTCATTGTGTTTCTACTCCAATATTGGTTTCTCAATTTCTTTTGTCTCCTTTACATCCAGCATGCTGTTTTGTTCTCCTTGCCAATCAGTAGACTTTCTGCATTTTGATTTACATCACTGATGTTCTTAGCCTGCAAATAACTCTTATGATCTAATCAATTTATTTCATAGTTACATTATGATGATGGATATTTGATATGTACAGCTATTCTGATTTCTTGGCTAATTGATGCCATTGATTCATTAATTAGGAGAGGAATTTCATAGAATTTGATGGATTCAACCTAAAGCCCTTAAATGTCCAAATCCTTCATTGGGAGAGAAATATATCCAAATCCTTTGTTAAATGTACAACTTGAGAAAGAATAACATACATATTTGGTCTTACCATCTGACATTCATTGATGATAATGAGGATTCTGTATGGATGTCATATGTTGAGGTTCAAGGCAGTTAAATATTTCCTCGAACCATTGTGATAAATGCTTCCTTGAACCCAAGTTTAGCCTTCACATTTATTCTTCTCCCTCTTCATCTCATTTTTTACATAGATAAAAGAAAGTAACCTGGATGGCTGTCATTATTTCCAAATTAATGATTGTCATTATTTTGATTATTTAGTAAGTGTAATCAAGAAAAATGAATGCTGAGATGGTTGAGTGGAAAAACTAGAAAAGAAAGAATAAGTCATTTGAAGGAACCCAGGAGTAACTCCAATAGGTGATAAAATGAGAGAAAGTAGAGTAAAATGGTTTCATCATGTGCATAGAAGAGCATTTACAGCACTTGTAAGAAGAAGCAATTTGTTGCAAATTAAAGGGGCTAGAAGGGCTAGGGATAGACCAAAAAGGGCATGGTTGAAGTCATAACAAATGATTTAAGCTCTAATTATTAAAAAATGAATATGACAGTTAACAGAATAACAAAATGGGATTCATGTAGCTGGTCACCTGTTCCGTCATTCCCTTCTGTTTAAAGCCATATCCATTGTTAAAGTATTGGTGCTTAAATCATTTATTACTTCTAGTTGATGTTGCCTATCAAAAGAAAGAAAAAATCTTACTACTACCAATGTTCTTTTTGGTCCACCCTTAGCCCTTCTAGCCCCTTCAACTTGCAACAAATCACTTATGATGATTATTTTGGTTATTGAATAAAGTGAAACCAAATGTAAAAAACATTTCTTATAGTTTTGAAGCACTTGTAAAAGTAGGTATGAGTTATTCTAAAAAACATTATTTGCATCTCTTTTACACTACTTATTGATCCATACTTCTGATCACTTGCAGGTTATCCTTGCTTAGTAGATCAAATTTACTCTGATTTCTTTTTTTTTTTACATGCAGGAAATCCAAAGCAGTAAGAATATCCCTTTTAAGGATTTTCACCTTATAGTTCCAGCCCTTGTAATCAGCTTAGTAGATTCTAGAGCTAACTGCAAGGATAAACTTTTGAGGAGGAGTCGTGATAGAGGAAACCAGATAGTTATGGATGATGGCTTCATTATGGGAGTAGCTTTTCTTTTGAAGGTATGTTTATGCCTGAACATGTTAATGCTAACTACTTCCCAACTGGTTTATTCTTCACTTTTCTTTCACAAGCAATTTACTATTTCATGCTCCATTGTTGGAATTGTGTGAGGACTTCTGGTGGGTGTCGAATCCAACCAAAGATAAAAGTCCTGCTTGAATTAAATATTTTTGTAGATAGTGATGAGCAAGGTCGTCTCCACAGGGATTGGGTGGATTTATTTCCAAGAGAAAAGAAAATAGAGGGGTTGTTATAAAAGCAAGGAAAATAAAATAAAATAAAATAAAGCAAGGATTAAATCGATGGGAGATAGCTTCTGGTTGAAGGGACAAGTTCAGCCTTGATTCTTATCATTGATCATCGATGCAAGGATAAATTCATATGTTTATGAATAAATTGGTTATAGCCATTAACAAGCTCGAACAACCAGCCTCTACTCGTATTTCTTGGCAACCAAAACAAGATCTTTGATTGCTTCTCTTATTAATAGACAGTCCTAAACAAGCTCTTAGAAGTTTATTTATTAATAGCATTAAGAGGGGAGAGACCCAATTCTGGTCAGCGATCTCACAAGCTCGGACCGTTTAAACTAGATCATATATCCTCCTAACATAAATCAAAAACTTGTCCATAATCAATTTATGTTAGTTGCCACCATGATTAAACCTACCAATCATATACGAGATTGGAGGTTCAATCGGCCATAGATTATTCTCATTGAATGAGCAAGGGATCCTTCTTGCTTAATCAATAAAAATAATCCTCACAAGAAATCGCAGAAAACATATGAATACCCATAAACAATGAACTGAAATAAAAATCAATTAGATCTCACAATGTTTAAGAATCAAAACTTCCCTAACCTTTCAACCAGAAATCAAAAGCTTACACACACTTCATGTAGAAATCGCAGCTTCCAGATGAGGGGGGCGTATTCTGCTTCTTTTCTCCCTTTTTGCTGAATTCTTGTTTCCAAGATTTTTTTATGATCCTTGGGTGCTAGTCCGCCCCCCTTTATGTAGCCTTAGGAGGGAGCAGTTTTCAGCTCCTCTTAGGAGTTCTTTTTCTCAAAAATAGAATGTCCTATTTCCTAATTCAGATCTAATCTTATCCTTATCTCTAAATAGAAACTCTTAACTAAGTTGGACTCTAACTCTTTTCTTTCTTTAAGATTACAATAAAAATAAGATCTGATTAAGACTCAGCCGAATTCTATTAGGAATGATGAGTGGGCCCTACTACTGCATGCTGAATTGGGCTGGTCTTCTCCAGCGAAATGGGGCTTCTCTGCAAATTGAGCTTTGCTGCAATCTGGGGCTCTCTGCGAATTGGGCTTCTCTGCGATTTGGGGCTCTCTGCGAATTTTCAGAGACTTCAGGCCCGATTTTGACCTCGATGCAGTCTGAATCTATCAAAACTCAAAACATGAAAGTTGAAGAGCTTTTCTTTATCTTTCCAATGCATCTTGAATCATCTCAATCAGAGTCCGGATGGGAGAGTTATGCCCAAATTACCACGCGGTGCCGAAACTGTGCAAAATTACCCGATTAGCCTTGTTTTTCACCTAACGCCTCATTTCATGCCCTAAATCGAAATATAAGAATAGTGAGTCCAATTATGCACTAAATAAGTATAAAAGACTGAATATTAAGGGATAAAGATATGATGATTTTCATTCTCATCAACTTCCCTTTCTAGTAACTTGGTTTGGCTTTTGAAATGGGTGCTATTATTGACTCATCTCTGTAATTTTTTATTTTGATAAGCTGGCAAAAAAGTATTGTATTAATAATATGAGCATGAAAGGGGAGGGTGAGGCACCCTCTGCTATACAACTGAAACAAGAACCACTCAAAAAGTATCACTACAACATTTACGGTGATATAGCTCAAAATAATTGATCTCCAATCATTTGTGAAATCAGCCACTGTAATTCCAAAAAACTGGCGCAGAACTTTTCAAGGTTTTCTATGTTTATCTTTCTATTTTTGAACTTTCAACTCAAATTTTTATGGTTCAAAATCCCAGTTTATGATTGAAGTTTGCGGGGAATAATATATTATATTTTTACTGTTGGGTCCTGTTTAGAAGTCCCACGCATTGGGCAGGTGAATTCTGTTTTCCTGTGTGCCTACCACATTTCTGATAGCAGGTATTTAGATAGTATTCACCTCCAGCAGAGGGCCACTAGGCAGCACTTGTAGAAATTTGGTGGTGATTATTTATTTTATTATTACTTCCTTTTCAGTAATATCACTCTGATGCATTTTTTGTACCATCTCAAATTCGGCACATGTCTGAATGACTTTTGAGACTGGGAAATACTTCAGAATAAATTGAAGTTGACTTTATTTAATATGCAGCATATTACAAAATGTATTTCTTTTGTAGCCTAGGGGACAGAGAGTAGCCTTGCAATCAAGGTTCTAAATATCAATACCAAGGTTTTAAAAACCGACCCGGAAACGGAACCGTTCTGGCCACTGGTTCGACCATCTGGGTCAAACGGTTCGGACGGTTTGAGTATTTTAACAGTGATATGTCATCTTACCCATTAGATTGGAATATTAGGGTAAGATGCATATAAATATAAAGAGAAAATAAAGATGGAATGAGAGGTATTTGAGAAGTTGTCGGCTGAAAGAGTTTAGAAGAAGAAGAAGAAGAAGAAGAAGACGAAGAAAAAGGAAGAGGAGGGCTTGAAGGCTGCAGCGGCAACGGCAGCGGTGACTTACAGCTGCGACAGCGATGGCGGCGGCTATGGCGGCAATAGATCTGAGATTTCTCTGTTCAGATCTCTCTCTCTTTCCTTCTCTCTCTCTCTCTCTCAGATCTGTCATCTAGAGTCTAAAGACTCTAAACTTCTCTCCCAGATCTCTAAATGTGAGATCTCTCTCACTGTCTCACACATCTCTCTCGGTAGATCTTCTTCCCTTTTCATTTTGCTGTTACAAGTTAATAAACCACAAACCGTTCTTCGGGTCAAATGGTTCATCGGTCAAACCGTCCGGGTCAACGGTTCGTTGACTAATTCAATGGTTTTTTACCAGAGACTGGGTTTGGGGTAAAATGGAACCAGTCGCCTGAACGGTTTCCGGTTTGAATGGTCCGACCGTCCGGGTCAACGATGGTTCGAAAACATTGATCAATACAGACCGATCCAGTGTATTGGTCCGTATCAGTAGGCACTTTACCTTATTTTATTTATTTATTTTTTCAAACCTTTGCAGGGGGTGGGGTTGGTATAAGGCTTGTCTACCCCCTGAAACAGGTCAAATCCCAAAACAGTTTTTGTAGGAGCATATCGGAGGGTCACTGATACGATACATATCGGTCAATACATTCCAATACATTGTGACATTTTTTTTAGAAAAAAATACGTTGTGGATTTTAATTCTTGATTGCAATTAAAAATTTCAGTGTGAAATAATATAATTGATATCATAATCATGATGATCTGGTAATTTCTTTGGTCAGATGAGGCAATAAGATCCCAGTTTATTGGCAAAAATTTCTTGGGGCAGCAAAATGGAGGAAAACCAATTTAAACAGCTGAATATTATCTTTTTCCCATGATATTGCCTGTATAATTCATTCAAGCACAAAGTTGCCATTATGGTTTCTAGTACTAGGTTGCTTATACCAAGGGGCTAGAACTTAAGTTTAGTCGAAACTTGTATGGCCAGTCACTCTGCACACAAGGACGAATGATGCCACCTTTTGTATTATGGAACCTACAAAAGCAGTCTGCCATTTAATGCTTTACCTTGCGCAATTCCATCATGGTGTTAACATAATGCTCCTTGACATGTTTGTGGTTATCCTAGGTTTAACTTTTTCTGCAATTCATCAAGTTAGATGCTTGCTTATAGAATAATACTAATCCTAAAATCTCAAAATGATAATTACTGCAGGTAACAATGCAAGAGAAATCATTTGATCAAATGTATTGGTTTACTGGTATGCATAAATACTTGAAGGAGGCTTTGCTATCACTGGAGGAATATCAGGATGCAGAACAGAGAAAGGCAAGCAGAGGAATTTCTGTTTCAAGGTTGTTGGGTCAGCCTGCTTCATCCATAGGAATAGAAGCCCAAAAGGTTCCAAGATCCCATCACCTCTTGCTTAACCTCTCAGTTGAACTTATTTTGTTCTGACTTCTACTCCTTTACGATCCAATTTTTCTGATTACTACCTTTTGTCTTGGTCAGCAGGGCATTGATAAACTCAAGAAATATCAAAAAGAGGTGGAGTTTATTCACTCTAGTTTCAATATTGCAAGGACAGCCATATCTTGAAATGCTGCAAATGTTATATTCTCGTTCAGTTTCGTATATCATTCATAATTTAGTGTACTGATAGTTGATGAAGTCTCCCAATCTAAAAATCCCATCCCTTGCACCAAGTAGACTAGTTGTCAACGGAAAGTCTCCATCAAATGTAATGTAATCCATCTTTACTTTATTTTATTTTTTTTTAGAAAAGGAATTGCATCCTACGACTACAGTTTACTTTAACAATTTGTTAATTGTTATTTTCTGTTTCATTACGTACAATTCTTGAGTGTCGTTGGATCTCTTAATCCAGTACACCATAGTCGTTATATTCATGTGATAATTGATTGAAAGGCCCACTTGTCAATATGCTAAATAACAATTTAAGGAATTTCAAAGATTTCACTAAATTTAAATAATCTTTGCTATATAATACTTGCTTTGGCTTCACGTCCAAGCCATAAAAGTTAAATCAAAATGTTTTAATAGTTTGTTATTACAAATTACACATTACGACATCACAAGGGGATTAAGGGGTTGTGGACAGACCAGGGCACACATGAGATCAATTTAGGGTCTTTTCGTTTCCTCTTAACTCTTATCTCTTAAAGTGTAATCATACAACTTTTTGTTTTCCAATGATACTCCCAAAAAATAAACAAAAACTCTTTTATATGGGGTCAAAATGAATATTTGATAATTTTCAAAATTTAGAATTCAGAACAATATTCTTTACATTCAAAGTTTGGAGGAAATAAAAATTCACCAATACCAATATACCTCTTAATGTAATTATTGCACTTTTAGATGCCAAGTTTCAAAACAAATGAATAGGCCCATTATCATTGCAGTTAGGAGGTGCTGATCCCGTGAGATCGGAGGGATGTGAGTGACCAATTCAGTTGCTGCCAATGTTTGTGAGCAGTGGTTGGTCAAATATTTAAGGGTGTTAATTTATAATGTATCAAACTATAGCAAAAAGTTTCACACATGCACAAAGTAGTGATAAAATTATTTAGAACCTTAATCTAATGATATTTTCATTAAGCAGTCAGTTTTAGACAAGGTTCAAAATATCGATATGCCCGATACGCCAGTAAAAGCATATCGATATTTATTTTTATTTTTTTAAAAACTGGTTTGGGGGGGCCGATTTAAAGCTCTTCCACCCCTTGAATCAGTTAGAACCAAGGTTCAAAATATCGATGTGCCCGATACGCCAGTAGGGGCGTATTAGGTGAATTGATATTGTTTTTTGTTGTTTTTTTTTTTATTTTTTTTCATAACCAGTTCAGGGAGCCGGTTTAGGGCTCCTCCACCCTCTAAACCGGTCAAACCCCCGATACACCCACTGTAAGGGTGTATCGGAGGGGTTTCGGAACAATACGTATCGATACTTTGAACCTTGGTCAGAACCTGTATCAATGAGCTCCTGAAACAATACGTATCAACCGATATAGGCTGATATGTGTTAATACTTTGAACCTTGTTTTTAGGTATGCTTGATGGTAAGGTGCACCCATATCATGGAATGGGTTAATTACCTGCAAAGTTTTTCTTCATGTGAATGGGGTTTTCTCGATAACTTCATGGAGGTGGGACCGTGGGAGTAGGACAATTAATACGTCCATCACTTGGGTGAAGAATCTGTTGTTTCCTACTATATTGATAGGGACTCTCTTCTGAAGTCTTTCAGAAAAAGAATAGGTTATATTGGCTGAGCATCGTTCCCCTTTCAGTCACGGATGGTAAAATGCTTCTACAAAGAAAATCATTTAGAAATCTATTAATAAAAACAAAAAATCCTTTTAAGATTTTGACTTGTTTGGGAAGTTGTCTGAGTCTGAGTATATAAAAGAAGAGCAACCCAAGATGAATGATGGTGGTGATGATAATTTGCCCTACGCATAATCCTAACTCAAAAGGGTTTTAGGGTGCAACGCCAATCTCCCTCCCCACACCCCCGGCGGTAAACAATCCAACTCAAAAGAAAGAGCGGAATTCTTATCATGGTCTACAAATACCGGGCTACGCTTTAAACCCTTTCATTTCTATTTCCACAAAACCTCTATAGACGTTCTTTTCTGTGATCAATGGTGGACAAGGCCCTATTGGTTTTCAATTTTACCATATTCAGTTGACAGTTCTCCTAACTTTCTGATGAATGAGAAAACATCATCGTCCAAAATAATAAGGGATATATTGACTGTGTTGTACACGAATTACACGCAAAAATGCAGAACCATGGTTTTTAAACCGCTGTTGACCCGAATCATCAGACCATTTGACCCAGGAACCATCCGGGAAACTGGTTCCGTTTTATGCCAAACCCAGTCCCTGCCCAAAAAACCGTTGAATCGGTCAACAATCTATTGACCCAGGCAGTTGAACCATTGACCTTTTCAATGGTTTTGGCCATTTTTTATTTTGATTATTTTTTAAATTTTATTTTGTCAAAAACAGGCCGTCCGTTCAAACTAGATGGTCGAACCATAAACTCGAAAACCAGTGGCCAGAACGGTTCCGGTTCCGGGTCGTTTTTTAAAACATTGTGCATAACCATGCAAGTCTTGTACCCCTCTGTTTTTGACGTAATGATACAATACTTAAATGCTCATTTAAAAAGAGAATTGGTTTTAAGAGGCAAAAATCCTGTGTGAAAGTGTCCTTGGGCTAAAAACAATAGAATTACTCCACGGACTTTCAAACAAGTGATAAGGGAAGGGAAAAAGATCGCAAGGGAGGTAGAGGCTGAATTTAAATGGGTTAGAAGGAGTACAAATGGGCTAGCTGATTATCTTGCTAAACAAGGGGCTTTGAGACACCAACTGTTTTGGGCTGCAATGTAAAGAGGGACAGAAATATGTAGTAGTGTGCGAGCTCTAACCCCATACACAAAGTTGTAACACTTCTTAACTCTAATTTCAAATAAAATTCTTCTTTGCTGATCAAAAAAAAAAAAAAAAAGAATTGTCCTTGCTTGAGCCCCATGTTGCACAACTAGTGGAATGCTCTGTTTTTTTCTGATGGATAAAAAACAGGTAATCCAAACCCTTAACATAGCCTGAAATAAAACATGTGAACAACCTTCTCTTCTTTCCTTTCTACATCACCGATCCTAGTAATCTCAGTTTCAATTTCCTGTTCCCATTTGGACTTCAAAATACGAGTTATCGATCTAAAACAGATCAGTTTCCGTTCACAACAAGTTATAAATGAGGCCATTTCAATACTTTGGAAAGACAAACTCAATTTCTAACATGGCACTTAAACATGCAACAAAAATTGCTTGTTTGCAAGTCATTAAACTCCCACTATCCATCACTAACCATGCAAATTCTGGAGCTTCAAATTTTCACAAGCAAGCAACTTGCTATCGTTTTTACATGATCAAAATAAAGATCCCAAAAAGCATCCCTACCAAGAAAACAAAGGAAAACAAACCATTTTGATACAAATAATTTCAGAGAACCATACAATGCACTGAAAATTAGTAGTTTTATGCTGGTCTTCATCTACAACTTTTTGGAGTTTTGTTAATTTTATCTGATTTATTTGTCTTGGTAATTTATGCGGTTTAGGATTGCTAATATTGTCCCCTAAATAACCTCAATTTTGTGGTGGGTTTCATCAACTCTCTTGAAGATTTATGAGCTTGCTACCCTATATTACAAGGATTCCCAAGCATGAGTCTAAAAGCAGGGAGCATGGGAATTGCATCTCGTCAAATAAGCCATCCAACCCATCACCACTAAATGCAATAGCTGTGCTATCCGAGTCCGGATCTGCTCCTCACACCAACCTCACAGCATGTACCAGCTGCACATTGGGAACATCTCCCGTATTTGTATGTTATTATTCATGGGAGATGTTCCCAATACACAGTGGGATGTGGCTGTGAGGTCGGTGGGAGGAGCAAATCCCAATTCATGCTATCCTCCACCTGAAACATGCAGCATTTGCTGCACATCCATGGGGTAACAGCTGACTAATTAATTTAACTTCTTCTCTCCACAAACATTCTGGTTTCTCAAGTCCTATGCTAGACAATAGTGGTGTCAACTTACTCAACCAATCATCAACACCTTCAGTGATAGAAATTGAAAGAAGCACCTTCTAAGAGAATTAATGGAATATTATCATGAAAAAAGCATTTTGAGGCGGATAGTGTTCAAGTAAATTCTTTTTTGGGTACAGGGAACTATCCCAAAGTTTCTCCAAGGAAATAACCAATGTGAAGAGTAGCTTACCTCTTTTAGCCTATTTTTTTATATTCCAGAAGCCAACCTGCAGCCTGTTAAATCATGGGCTTCAGATGTCAAATGTAACAACAGCAATCAGACAAAACACATAATTAGAATCCTTAAACACTACAAAGAAGGATGGATTCAAAAAAATTGAGGAGCAATAGAGATCCCAAAGTCCATCCACGAACAGAAAAAAAAGGCACTTCCCTCAGAAAGAAAACTCAACAGTAATCTATCAACTACAAATTCCTGAAAGGATACTGGTATACCACTAAACTCACAGAGTTGGCTTCCCTTTATTGCTGCATGGTCAAACCTTTTAAATTTAGGGAATAAAATCAGGTAGTCAAACCGAGTTTGGAACTCATCATCAAGAGAAAATTAAAGAATAAAACAGATGTAAAATGGAAAAAAAATGCCACATGGATGTTGATGTAGGAGTTGGAGTTTGATACATTTTGGGAGTCTCAAGTCATGTAAAGGAGGAAATTCTAGGGAATAAGATTCATCAAGATAGATAAAAGATCTAGGGCCTTTTCTTCTCTCATGTTAGCATCAACCTTTCCTGAGAAGCGCATGACTTCCTTTGGAGTTACCGAGTTAGCATTAGTGCCCTTTCAGCAATGGGGACACAATTATGTTGGGTTTCCTATTACATGCAGTTATTTGAGTAAAAAAATAAAGAAAATAAGATTACAAAACCAAAACCACCCTAAAGAGGTCGTCAGAGATGTAACCTCTGTGAGTGATTTATTGATTTGAGGGTTGAAGGTCTTCAGGGGAGCTTTGGTGATTCTATGATTAGAGAATGACATTTTATTGCTCACTTCCATCCTTCCATCCTTTTAGGACTGATAGCTAGATGGTCACCTTAATCAGTCTGTCACTAAACTCAATCTGACCTACTACTCTTCAGAGAATCAGGGGCCTTCTGGTATTAAGGACATCTTCAATGATGATAAAGGGGAAGTGATTCTTGCTTACTTAGGACCTTAGGGTTCTGGTGATTATCTGAGAGAAGGGCTTCTCTCTATTCCAAGGCCTAAATTTATAGTTTTCCACTCTCAGGATATTATCAGATGGGTGACAGATGCTTTCAGTGTTCCATGGAGACTTGGCCACCAATTCATGGAGAAAGATCCTTGGTATCTTGGATCAACTACTTCTTTGATGGTGTTTTGAGATTAGATAAATTTGACTGCTGGTTGCCTTCCTAGAGAGGCTGAGAGGGCATTCCACTTTGCCAGATGAGATGCCAGAGGATGTATTTTTTGTAAGGAATGCCTAACCTATTTTGAATGGTATGATTAGATATCTACTCACACCATGATTTTTTAGACGTGTTCATGTCAGGGGTGTCTGTCTTCTCACATTAGGAAAATACCCAACTCAGCTTAGCCTTATCCCAGTATTTGGTGGATGCAGAAAAAGATAACATTCATAAATTGTGGTTGCATTAATGTCAAACAAATATGAGAAACGAGCAATCTCCATCAACATGATCAATATAACTAAACATATGGAAAATGAAACTACCTGAAGATCCAACAAAAGAAGATCACATGATTGCCAAGTGAACACATTCTTAGAATTGTCAGCAAAGTCAGACAGGAGATTCCAAGTAAGAAAGATGGCAAGTATATGGAGAAATAGTTTCAGCAGCAAATAACTGGTTTTGCAAACACAGATGGAGCAAATATCATGTGCATTAAATCATCACAAATAACAAAACTTGAAAATTTTCAATTAGCCCACCACACATAAATATAAACAAAAGGGGGGGGGGGGACCATGGTGTTTGAAAAGAGCAAAACATCCCCAAACTACCTGAATTAACAGCTACTCTTATCTGTAGGTTCATCTGCAGAAAAAGAATTGTAAAAAATCTAATAAAGAAAAGAAATATATTCATATCTACAGAGTTACCAGAACAAACTCTAATACCTAAGAGAGAAATAAAAGATTAATAGCAGACCTAGGAGGAAATGTGGTAAGAAAAGAACAGATGAACCTTGACAAGGAAAATTTACAATATAAGTTTATCAGCCCATAAAAATATATAACCTTGTAAAAGGTAGCCTTTAACAATAAAGATTAGGTAAAAGTGTTCAAGACATTATTTTGCTGGGTAAGAAGGATGTCACGAGAAAAGGTGGAGAGTTAACACTCAACCTTACGGGAACTGTATAATGGTGGTTATGTTGTACCTAAAAAGAAAATGGATGGAGTGATTTTAAAATTTGCAGAAGGGAAATGTAATGTTTTGAAAAATATGTGATTTTAAATTTGCAGAAGGGAAAAAAGGGGGGTTATTTTATAAAGAGGTTTAAAGATTGTTCATACTATAAATCCAGAATCAATCAACTACAACATTGCAAAAGTATGGGGTAGAACAACAGGTCCTGGAAACATAGCAAAAGGCTGGGGTAGAACAACAGGCCCCCGCAACATTGGGGCCGTATGGGACTGAGCAAGTGGTCCCTGCAACATTGGTGTGGCAGTATGGGATTGAGCAATAGGTCCTTGCAACATTGGAGCAGTATGTGATTGATCAGGAGGTCCCTGCAACATTGAAAAAAATAATTAATTTATGTAGGTGAGAGAAAAATATGGTGGCCACCATTAATTATCTTAATATCGTGCATTTAAAATGAGATAAAGATCAGGAAGATCCTACTTTTGATACACTGTTCAAAGCCCAAATTAATGAGGGTTTGTCTTTCCAGAAGAGATTTGCCTCGTTTATCAACAATTGGACATGCACAAATCAGTGCCCTTGAAACAACATTGTAAAAAATTCTTTAACTTACCTTAGAACATAAATGTGTATGATGCTTTGTTTCCCCACATGTACGACACTTCCTTTTCTTCTTTTGTCCATGTTCAGTGCCTGATTTATCTTTAGAAGATGCAACACTACCTGTTGCTTTGACTGGTGAAGGATCACACATGGTGGTAGACAACCTGATAGTGTCATGTTGTTCATTGGCATTTTCCCCTTGAAAACTACTACTACAACCCACGGCACTTATAGGTATATTGATGTGAGAAAGTCTTTCCATGCCCTCTTGTAAAATACTGATAGCAGCCTTAGTCCGTTCGGTGCAAGTAGCCCCAATTTCAACAAATTTTTTAGCTGTCTCTTTCAAGGTCCAGACATTTACTGTTGTTGGAATTTTTGATCCACCCCCAACTTCATCATTAAATGAGACATACCTAGCACTCATTGTCCATCGCTTTAAGATGTATTGTGGTGGAATCTTGAATACATTTACCATTTGAAATACTTTAAGTATGTGCCTGCAAAGCATCCCCTCTGACTCAAACATCTGACAACTGCAGCTTGTACTATTATCAACTGAGTTGAATGTAACAAATTTCATCTTGTCATCCTTCTCATTGTACTTGCCCACCATGTAGTTACTTATTGACCCTTTCTCATCTATCTTATTTGCAACACAACAAGAACTTTCAAGAAATTCATCCCCAAACACTGAGAATATACTCCTAGTATAAACTTTCGCAGCATGTTCTTCAATAGGATTTTTAGACTTTAAAATCGCTTTTGCATGCATTGAAACAAAATCTTCATCATCTTCCCTCTCACGAAGTCGATTTAGTGCCTGTTCATACTGTGGAATAAATTCATTGAAAGGAGTTCCCTCATGCAAGAACCCGTCAAAGTAAGAATGAATGCTGTCATTTCTCCTTGTTGTAGTCAAGCCGGCAAAAAATGCACCTTGTAAGTACAATGGTACCCAATGATGCCGCTGTTCATACATTACCTTCAACCAACTATTTTCCTTTAAATTGTACTTCATCAGGAGTGCCTCCCAACCTGACTCAAATTCTTCAGATGTCTGACTCATCTCAATGCACTTTTTATAATCTGTTTGAAATTCCTTGTGCATTCTGAACACATATGTCAGATTTTCCAGCTCACTTTTGGCCACTTGCCACATGCAAAATCGGTGTCTTGCTTGTGGAAAAACCTTCTCTATTGCAGTTGTCATCGCTTTGTCCTGATATGTTATTATAGAGGCAGGCTGGCAACCAGACATGGCTCTAAGCCAGGTTTCAAATAACCAAATATAAGATTCCACACTTTCATCTGCCAACAAACCACAACCAAACAATGTAGAATGCTTGTGGTGGTTCACACCAATGAAAGGGGCAAAAGGGAACTTGTATTTGTCTGTTTGGTATGTAGTATCAAATATTACTACATCCCCAAATTGCTTGTATGCCTCCCTTGCCCTGCTGTCCGCCCAAAATATATTCTTCATGCCTACAATTTTACCATCTTCAATTGCATAAATAAACCCAGGATCTGCTGCCTGCATGCTCTGGAAGTACTCAAGAGCACGATCATAGTCCACTCCAATGTTATTCCTCCGTTCTTTCTTCATGTTATTCTTACAATCTTGATTATTGGTACACATATTATTATCCCCACTTGAAGCTTCTTTTTCTCGATCCATAATTTTGCATGGAACAACTGAACATTTAGGAGAGGTGGAGACTCCCACTCTCATATTATTTAACATTTTCCGATGTGATCGAAGTTTGTAAGCTTCAACAGGATTAACAAGTTCATGATTGTGCTCATTATGAACTTTGTAAACCACCCATTTCCCAGAACTTCTTTTAATGCTCATAGCTGCTCGACAATCTATCCTTGTTTCTCGTCGAGAACGTACAACCTTTCCTTTATATCGCTTGTCTTTTGTCCAGCGAAACCCCTCATGGGCACAAACATACTTTCGAGAGAGAACACTCTTATCAACCTTTGAGCGTTCTACGCGGCTTTTCCGAATGCTGAATCCCTTTTCCTTAGCATATGCATTATAGTATTCATATGCCTCATCTTCGCAACTGAATTGCAAACCAATATATGGTTCAGAGACAAGATTATTGACAGAGGCATGGTTATCATCCCTTACACCACTTTCAGTTGTATCAATGTCTTCCTTTAAAGATTCTTGAATATCCACGGTAAGCTGAGGATGTTGAATACTTTCATCAAACACCATCACATCAGCATCTGAAATATCTTGACCAAGAGTCAAATTGTTTTCCATTTCATCTCCCTTAGGAGATTCTTGCATATCCAAACTAACTTGAGGAGCTTGAATTACAACATCAGCTTCCAATATATCTTGACCAAGGTCAATATTATATTCCATTTCAATGCCTTCATAAAATAGTCAAATAATAATAACAATTAGTAGATGAATAAGGAACTCAAGAAAAAAGATCACTGATGGAACAGTTGAAAGCTTTTATGCTAAGAAGAGCCATGGCAATTATGCAGCAGCTCTTTTATGCTAAGAAAAACAAGAAGTAAATTATAGAAAGCTTTCATCTTTTCTGCTGGATTTTTTTTCTCAATTATGCAGCAATTTTGGCCCTAGCTACGTAACTTATAATTCAGTAGAAAACCCAATTATAACTTTGACATAGGTTACCCAAAATTCAATCCTTACGAGTTATATGTACAGATAATGTTTATCATTTTCTCATCTTACACAGCTTCCCCCTACTTCCTCTCCCGTTTCTCCAGTCTATTTTGCTTTCTCTTTATCCAGCTAGCATCATTGTCATGTACATGAGAGGATTCCTGTCCAATTGTGGAGACTACAATAGAAACACCTATATGACAAAGAAGTACTCACAGGGTAGCGATTAAAATTGGGATTTTGTTTCTGAGGGGCAAACCTGTGGCCAATAGCAAAGAATATGTCCGTGGAAATTTGTTCAATGCCAAACCATTGTCAAAGTTTGTTTCAGAACAGAATTTCACTAATCTTGCAAGAAAGCCACTGAAGATCAACAATTCATAAATGAGGTGTTTGTTAGCTAGTAGAATATTTCCACTATTTTCCCTTCATTCCCAAAGAAGTAAAGCTTGCCAGCCTGCCAGGACTAAATCATCCTTCGTCCCTTTTCTTGCATTCATGATTGGAGAGGTTGAAGCTCCTATTCTGCATTCAAAACAGAGGGGTAATGAAAGACATATCCTTGATTTGTGCATACCAAAAGAAGGGCCGATAATGGGAACAAGCCCATGCATTTGCATAGAGCCACAGACAGAAAAATGTGGCTGAAAGCCATATAGAAGGCAGAGCTCTTGTCAGAGAACAATGGTTAGAAGGTTGCAATGCTGGGGTGATTAACAAGGTATGAAACATGGAAGGTTGATAACGAAAGCAATTGGACTGAATGGAGATGGCAACGATGATGGAGAATCAGACAGTTTGGACAAAATAATTTCCTTTTCTGGCCTTCTTGTCATTTATTTTTTTCTCTCTTTGGTGTTTGCGTGTTTGCATGTATTGTTCTTTGACCACTGAAGAAGTGGGGATGTGATCATTAGAACTGACAGACAAGATTGAGTAAAAATAATTGAAATGTATTGAATGTAAGGATGTATCTGGTTTGTTGAAGGAAAACGATAAATTGCCATTGCTCTATAAAATAGGGGATGCTTAGATGCTCTTCAAAGATATATCTAGACTTGACTTTCCATAATCTAATAAACACAAAGGCTCAAGAATCAATTTAGTTATTCCATTTATCAGTTACCCAAAGAACTAAGCTTTAGGAGGATGAATCCAAGCAAAAGTAAAAAGGAAAAAAAGTCTACTATGTTCACACTCAAACTGAGATGTATACAAACATAGGTATAGTTAAAACAAGAGGAAAAAGATGATGAAATTTTACAAGGTTTCTTACCCTTTTCTTCTATGTCGGCCATCAATCCAGCTATTGTAATTACCTACGCATTGATGTTTAGTGAATTCCTTTTAGCCCACAGAGTTCATTGACCTGCAAATGGTCAATGGATCTTATCTTTCCCTTCCATAATTTCGTAGCCCATGTGTATCTATTTAAAGGTGATTTATGACACTACTATCATTTTCATCTATTTAAAGGTAACCAATTAACATAAAAGTATATGCATCATCATTCCCAACAACCAATTGCAAGTAAAAGAGGAAAAAAAAAGAGCATTTAAGAAAAATTACACAAGGAAATAACAATACTTAACCATCATTAGTAACAGATAAAAGAAGAACCAGAGTGCCAGAGCCTTGGAAACAAAATTTCCTACAGAAGTTAGACTGGAAAGGTAATTATCAAAAAAAAAGTTAGACTGGAAAGGTTTGTTTTATCTGTCTATCAAATAACTTATAATATCTATTCATGAAATACAAAATATATATAACTGAATAAAAAAAATCATGAGAATAAACGTCTGCAGAGTACTTTTTTTGTAGGAGTCTGCAGAGCACTTCAGTGTCGTAAACTGATATATAGTTAATTAGGAAAAAATGTCTGATAATTGGAAACTGAATAAATCCTTTCTAAAACGTACAAGAAACATCGTGCTCAATTGAGAAGGCCTTAAGAATCTCAAAATCTATCAACGATGATGATTAAACAATGCTCGGAACCAACTGAAGTCATGCAAGAATTAGACGTTTTAGTAAAAAACCACAAATTTCTAATATTTCCCTTGAAACTTGAAAATAAGAATCAATTATAGATTGCAAAAAAAAAAAAAAATGGAACACCTCAACGTGCAAAAATAAGCAATTTTCCCTACACCAAACTTCACTTCCACGAAAATTAGAGTATCTACAAACAAAATTTAGATATAAAAATAAGGGAATGAAAGGACGGAGCTGTTTCTTAGAGTTGCACATACTCAACCTGAAATTCAATCGAGTTGAAGTACAGAAAATTGAGTTTTACTAACCTTTCTAACGATTTGTGCCTCAGGATGTTCGATCGCAGAAAAAAACAGCAGGAGAGGAACGATAGGTGTGGATGGTAAGTTTCCAAAGAAGCTTCTACAAGGTAAAGCAGGAAACGGAAAATAAAAAATCGAAAAATGTTTACTACAATTACTTTGATATTCCAAGGAGGATTCCTTTTCACAAGTCTTGATAGGGGAAATGTTCAGTCAAGGAGTGACACGTATGAAACGAAGGCGTATGATCACTCACGTGTGGTTAACACAAGTTAAAAAGCGAATGAAAAAGGAGCGAAAAAACAACCAGAGAAAGGAGTTCCCAATTTCGTTCCTTTTTTTCTCTCTCCTTCCCAGTTCGCACCCTGCAACTTCTAAAACCCTAACAGCCAGCTGTGGATTTCATCCCCCGAAAAGGCTATTAATTGAAATCTCTATCTTTATCTCCACCTCCCGTTCTTTCTTCAACTCAGACTACATCTTTTTTTCTTGATCTGTGTGACAGAACGTATTATTTAGAGCAAAGCAGAGACGGTTCAGGAAGAGTTTAACGACAAAGCTTGGGTACGATGTCTATGCCTTTTATTTTCTAATTGCATTGTTATTCGTTTTTTTTTTTCCGCCATATTTACTATGTTCGCGTTATCCTTTCCCCCTTAAACCGATTTATCCCATCTTAGCGGTAGCGGATTACTGAAAGCAGTAGAATTATGGATTGGATGATTTTATTCCGATGATTGGTCGATTTGGTTCTTCCTTCCTTTTATATTATCAGTCCGTTTGTTATTTTCCCTTCCTGTTTAGGTAGTGGTGCATGAAGTTTCTTTCATGCTTCAATGTCGAAACAGAATTTTACTTTGGAATTTTCTGCAATTTATACAATCTTAATAAACAACAACCTCCATACTTATCTAACCATGAATACTTTTAGTTGAATACACAGTCAATGACATCCAAAGTTTTGAAAGCTGCTTATTCCGTTTGAAAGATGATTATTTCTCTTGGATGTATATAAAATCTAAACGCTCTTATTCTGTTTGGAAGTTAAGGTATACCAATAACCATGAGGGTAGTGAAACGCCTAGCACCTCACACCTCTAGGTAGTGTAACGCCTCCTGTCACACTTTCGCGTTTTAAAACATTGGTACTGGCACATGGAATGGTGAAGGTGAGAGGTGGGAGGCGGGTCCAATTTATCAGCCAATTCCTCAATCTTGAACGGATCAAAGTATCTTGGAGCGAGCTTATGCCACTGTCGTCTAGCAATGGAATGCTGTCGATATGGTTGGAGACGGAGGAACACCAGGTTTCCCACCTGGAAGGAGACATCCTTGTGTTGACGATCATAGGCTGCCTTCATGAATTGCTGGGCCCGCAAGAGATTAACCTTGAGGTCCTTCAAGATCAGATCTGGATGGGTAAGATATTCATCAACAAATGCAATAGATGTAGACCCCTTATCGTAGGGAAGAATAGCTGGTAGTTCCCTACCATACAGAGCCCGAAAAGGGGTCATGTCAGCAGAAATATGATGAGTGGTATTGTACCACAGTTCGGCCCAAAGAAGCCACTGAAGCCATTGCTTTAGGTGATCACCAGTAAAACATCTGAGGTAGGTTTCAACTTTCAAGGCAATGGTTAACAAATTTTGTTTGCCCATTGGACTGTGGATTGTATCCTGTAGATTTGGCCAGATTAGTACCTTGAAGATGGAAGAGAGATTCCCTAAACTGACTCATAAACACCGGGTCACGATCAGAAGGAATGGAATGAGGAACTCCGTGTAATTTAATTACATCTTTGAGGAAAACCTCTGCCACTAAATTATCAAAAAAAAAAAAAAATCTCTGCCACTAGAGCCACTGAATAGGGATGAGGAAGGGCCGAACAGGGCTGTATTAATCCAGCCAGAGATTGAGCAATATATTTCTATTGCTGGCAGACTCCACAGGTGGCTACAAAGTCTTGTATAGATTTACGCATTCCCGGCCAGTAGTAATGGCTGTAAATCCTCTTCTATGTTCTTAGAATACCCGAATGGCCTCCTGGGGCTAAAGCATAAAACAATCTGATCAGTTCAAGTAAAAGTTTTGAATCTGCTGGAAGGGCCATTCGCCCCTTATACAGTAGCAGGCAATCTACCACTTGGTACCTAGGAAGGATCTTGGGCCCATTTTGTTCTGATATCCTGTAACAGAGGGTGGGCCTGAGCTTCTTGTTTCAGTGCTTCTAGAAATGGGTAAATTGGCTGGGAGACAATCCTGGGCTGGAGTTCTGGGCTTTGGGAGAGGGCATCAACCATCAGATTGGAAAACCCCTTCTTGTACAATCAAAGCCTAGTAATCTGGCTTTTCATTTCTATTTCTCTGGGGTAAGAACTTGTTGTTCTAGTAAGAATTTTAGGCTCTTGTGATCTGTCCTGATAGTGAATCTATGTCCTAAGAGATAGGAACACCATTTATGGACTGCCATTCCCACCGCCATCAATTCCTTGTCATAAACCAACTTAGCCCTGGCCTGTGGTGATAAAGCCTTGCTGAAAAAGGCTAGTGGTTTTCCTTCTTGCATGAGGATTGCTCCCACACTGATACCAGATGCATCACACTCCATGGAAAACTCTTTGGAGAAATATGGTAGGGAGAGAACTGGTGGTGAGGTGACCTGCTGTTTGAGTGTATCGAAGTCCCATTGGGCCTGGGTGGTCCAAGAAAGGCTTCCTTCCTCAACAGCTGAGTCAAGGGTTCTGTAATCACCATGTACCCCTTGATGAATCGTCGATAATAAGCCGATAAGCCTAGGAATCCACTCAGCTCCTTAAATTCCTGGGTGTGGGCCATTCCAGTATACTTGGAATTTTAAATGGATCAGCTGTCACTGTCCCATTTTCAACAAAATGGCCTGAGTATTGCACATGCTTTTGCCTGAAAACACATTTAGACAACTTGACAAACAGTTGATGTTGTTGTAGAATGCTCAAGATGATTTGTAAGTGTTACATATGGCACGATCAATTTGGATGATACCTTAGCCAAACAAGGAACTGTGAGAGAAAGTTTGTTCTTGGCAGTTTTTTAATTCAGATTTCTTGGGTTTAACACCTATTTTAGGGGTTGACAATTGTATTTTAATTTTGTAATAATGAACATAGTTTTCAAGGCGCCAAGGCGAGGCTAATATTATTTTCAATATAATATATTATATATATTTATTTATAATATATGTTATAAATATAATAAACCAAAAAAACTAAAGAACCAAAACCGATTAACCAGTTAACTGGTGGCATCGGTTTGGTTTCGTTTTGAAGATATGAAAAAATCGGTAGGATTGGTTCGGTTTAAAAAAATCCCCCATAGTTTGGTTAACCGAACCATGAACACCCCTAAGAAGAGTTGTTGGGCCTTGCATGTGTGTCCCGATCCAAACTTCTCATCATAGTTATAACAATGCCCACAGTCTCGTCAGAGCTGCATCTCATCCCAAGTTAGCTTCTTAAGGGGCACTGGTGGTTGTAGTTTAGAGCTTGACCCATTAATGATGGGGTTTGCCAAGAATACCTTCAATTTTTGGAAGTGGGGAGAGGCGCATACTAAACCCAGGGTTCCTCCCCACCTGCCAAAGTCAACCTAGCCTTTCTTCATGCAAACAGGCTAGACCGACGACAGCTGCTATCGTAGGAGGGTGTAAGGATTTTACCTCAATACAAATCTCCTCCTTCAGCCCTCCGACGAAATACCTGACCAACATCTTCTCCAGCCATCCACTTACTTGATTTGCCAGTTTCTCAAACTCTACTTGATATTCACGCATGGTGATAGTCTATTTCACCTTCAATAAAGCCTTGTTGAAATCCTCAAAACTAGAAGGACCAAACCTTATACATATTGCCTTGGTGAAATTTGCCCAAGTCATCTTCCAATTCGACCTTTTGTACCATTGATACCACTGAATAGCGCCACTGTTCAAGTAGATGGAGGCGGCTGAGACTCTCTACTTCCCAGGTATAACTCAAAAAACCTCTCTGCCTTGTAAATCCAAGACACATGATCCTCTCCATTGGACGAAAAAAAATCCAATGAACAGGCTTCCATATTCCTCCCTTGTACTTTGGATTGCTGCCTCTACTGGATCCTTCGTATTCATTGTCCTTGCCCCTCTGTTGGGGAATCTAATAGAACTGAACCACTACAGCTGATAAGATCTCCTTGAGGTCACTCGTCATCCGCTGCAAGTCGTTCTTGATTCAATCTACTTGAGTCTCCATGACTGAAGCTCGAGTGTTGGTCATGCTCTGATACCAAAAATGTTAGGTTACTGCCTAGCACAGAGGCAGATTTGAGGGCCTAACCTCCTAACAAGCAAAAATAGAAGGATGATGAAGAAGGAAAGATAATTTTGAAGGTTCGGATGCCCAGAAACATGATGAAAATACCTTGTATAGGCTTACAACCAATTTGGGTAAGCTGTAACTAATTCTCGAGCTGTCCTAGTGGTCCTTATTGTGATGTGGCAGCCCCTTCTGTCGGTCCTTCCTCCTGGAATATATTCTGAGTCTCTGATGAAACATGGATCGGCTGGGTCGGCCACATAGCCCATGGGCCTAACAGATGTCCTTTCCCTTGTGTTGCAACTTGCAATCTACACTGGGTTGTGTTGACCAGGCCCAAACTGAAGATACATGAGAGAGAACCTTAACATAAGTAAAACCCAAAATTAGGGAACAGCCAAAACCAGACATTGGCCAGGTCCTGCCTTCAGCCCAAGGTCAATGTACAGCAAAGTTACTGTAGTTTCAAAAGTAAATATAAACCTCATCTTTGTATATGTTGGAGCAAAGGAAAAAAAGCAAGTATGGTGGTGAATCTTTATAAACTTCAAACTTTTATATCACAGAATTGGTGGTCAATCCTTTTTCCTCCTTGTCTCCAAACCTAACCTGAACTTCCACCTGTCATTTTCGGTTTGGGTTTGAGTAAACCCAATCATCATCTATGGGCCCTCAATTCTTAGGAAACCTCCACTTTATTATATGCTTGGTATGTTCATGAAAAACTAGATTAGATGCTATCTTGATTGCATTCATATTGTCAACAAAGAGAGGAATGGAGGAAGAATGATCAGTGTCTGTTCAGTGCCAAAATAGAGTAGCTTTCTATCTACCAGTCTCAGTTTCCATGTTTGAGAACGTAGGAGGGTAAACATCTAGGATTCATTGGTTACTTGAAAGGTCATATTTCAAAAGGATTTGCAAGCCTTTAAGGCAAGGCAAATTAAATAACTGAATTGCTCCCCAGGAAATTGATCTAGGTAGGAGAGAAACACCATTAGCATAAAAATAGCAGAAGAGTGCTGCTTAACAAGAAGAACAAATCAGTAAACCACATTTTCTTCTCTTGTTCTTTTACCACTAAATTTTGGAGTATTATGTGCCTTTGGGACTAGTTAGATCTCCCAAACAAACCTTTTTTTTTTTTGGAGAAAGGTTAATAAGTATATCAAAAAGGCTAGGCTGTACATTGACCTTCCAGCTATACCCCCACTTTTTCCATATTGTCACTTAGCCTAATGAATTTAAAACCCAAAAGAGTAATTTCATGAAAGAGAGGGGGGTGGGGGATATACAAATCAGACCTTGCAATAACACCAAAGACTCCAACCTTGGGGGAAAAAACCATGGTTAATTAATTTAATTTCAGCCAGCCTAAATCCATTGTTACTCAATTTAAATTGGATACCATTATAATTGTTCAGATCATAAATGGGATGGAAGATTCCCATATGTGTTTTATTTGATTCATATGTATATAAAATATATCTTATCTTCAGGTTGAAATCTTGTTTAAAACTTGATGATGAAACAGGTTGCTAATCTAGATAGGTTGTTGAATGGAAAGGTTGATATCTTGTTTAAAGCTTGATGATAGGCTGCTAATCTAAATAGGTTGTTGAATGGACAGGTTGATGTCTTGTTTAAAACTTGATGATGAAGTGGGTTTCTAATCTAGATAGGTTGTTGAATAGACAGGTTGATATCTTGTGTAAAACTTGATGATGAAACAGACTGCTAATCTAGATAGATTGTTGAATGGACAGATTGCTAATCAGGTTGATTTTCTTTATTTTTCTAGCTTCTCTTTATTCTTTTTATTTTGTCCAGCTAATCAGGTTGCCCAAGTTTCTTTTCTATTTGTTGCTAATCAGGTTACTAAAGTGAACAAGTCTGGGTTCATGACAGGTGCAACCCAGATGCTATGGGTTTTGGATAGAGTTGGGTTCATGGACATGTCTAAGTTCTGGGATGAGGATGCAATAGGTATGAGGTTATCCCAAAATTTTGAAAAGAAAAAAAAATGAGGCATTGGAACAGGTATATGTATAGCGTTTTGGGTTCATGGGAGCACATGGGTTGGGTTTAATATATGTATGGTGTTTTGGGTTCATGGGATCACATTGGCTGGGTTATGGTGTTTTGGGTTCATGGGAGGACATGGGCTGGGCTTAGTTAATATAAAGTATTAATTAATATTAATATATTCATAAAAAAAGTATTAATTAATATTAATATATGTGGAGACAAACTCCTAGACAAATGCACTTTACATTTATTATAACGTTCAACTAACATTTGTCTCAATTCCAGCAACCAAATGTATGCAAAGAATACAGGGCCATTTACATGGTTGGTAATGAAACGAATTGAATGCAAATGGGTCTCAAACTCTCAGTTCCCATTTGCATTCACCTAAACTGCTGAACATTTGATATGCAACATACATATTTGTATTTGCACCCCTTCCAAATGGAGCTATGTGTCAGACCTACATTTTGGTACAAAAGTTGGGGTCTGGCAGATCTGACTCTTGAACAGCACACCTGACACATGAACACAAATCCATGCAACATACTAAAATTTAGTTTTTTTTTGCTGTAAAACCTTGGTTTATGTATGCAAATTTCTATGGGCCACTTTTGTGCCTTTTTCATCTTTGGAAGTTCAGACTTGATGTTTATTTTGGTGAGTCTGTTCTAGGATTTTCCTGGATGTATTTGGGGCTGGAATGTGAAGGTCCTCTCCTTCAATGGGTTGTTGATATGTTTGTGCTCATATTGCAATTGATTTTTCAAATGTCAGGCCAAAAATGGGTTTTGTCAATTTGGTTGTGTGAGTTCTGCCAAGCCTATAAGGATATGACTTAGAAAGGAGCTCTTTTTTGTTTAGTCAACATTGATTCTTTATATTAGCACACCACTTTAAAATGTATTTCTGTCATCTGTGAATTTGTATTAGCAACTTAGCAGAGTCATAACATGTAGGTTTGCACTTATGCATCTTCAATTAGCGTTGATTGCCTGTGCACGTCCCAACTAACATGTGACAATGTTGTCCGTTTTGAAGATACATGAGTTGGAAAGGATTTTTGAGATCATTGAATTCATGAGATTCATTGATCTTTTGGTTGCTAATATTTGCAAAATGAAGTTATTATAAATACGTTTTTTGTAGTGAACATGACTGAATTTGCTACAACCATCACACTTTGCAGAGATTCTTTTACACAGTTCTTGTGATTTTAAATCTATGAATGAACTGTGGATGGTAATCCCTTAGCAACATGCAGTTCTCATTGTTTGATATTGATCCCTGCTACAGTTCAAAGGGTCTTCATTTGGATTATAATGGTCAATGCAACAAAAGGGATCTTCATCTCATGGTAAAGCATATTAATATGAAGTCTTACCATTTTTCCTTGAGGCTATCTGGGGTATATAATTCTTTTAGTATATCATGTCTGTTTCTCTATTTTCAATTGAAAAATAGCATAGGGCACTGTAACTTCACCCTGAATGATGGCGTCTCACTAAGCATCAATCAATTATGTGCTCATCACTTGGAACATACAATCAAAGCATAAAATGTTTGGTTCTGTGAAAATGTTAGTGACTTAAAAATAAGAAATATATTAGAAATTTAGGAAATTATATGTAGATTTATTGTAAAAATTTTATAACATTGTAAATATTAATCTATGCAAGCATTCATTAATATTCTTTAAGGCTGCATTTTCTGACAAAATTATTGAAAGTTGGAAAGTTGTGGGTAAGTCTTTAAGAGATTCCATAAAATGCTTAAGGACTTTCCCACAATTTTTCCAAATTTCAATAATTTTCTCAGAAACCAAATGTAGTCAAATTATAAAAGGACATACTCTTCTGAAACTTAAAATAAATTTAAGGACTTAAAAAAGTTATTATATCATTATACATTATGATGCTATATATAAAATTTCATTGTTGATATTAGTTTATAAGCATTATTTTATTATGTTTTTTGTAATACAAAAAATGGCTATCTTTTCACTCTTGTTTCGCTAGTACATCAGCAAAAGAATTACACTCCTATTAACCCCTTGCAGTTTTATTTCTGTATTTTGTGTCAGCCACTTAAACTTCTTCCTTTCATTAAGATATGACCAAAATCCAGCTTCCTCCTTTTGCAACAACTTACTACCAGCTTTGAGTCACCTTCAACAATCAACTTTCTAATGTTCGACTCCTTTGTCCTTTGAACTCCTTCCAAAACCGCCAAGACCTCATCTCTTAGTGAATCACCTATAGCAATTGGTCCTGAAAAGTAAGCTATTATTTTGCCTTCTTCATCCCCAAATACTCTTCCAATGCCCAGAGAGCCAGGAGTCCCTTCACTGCTACCATCAAAGTTCAACTTAATGAAGCCACTGATATGTGGAGACCAAATAGGGGCTGTAACAGCCTTAATAGGACCTGAAGCAAACACCTCCTTCCAATTATCATTTCTACTGTTACAAAAGTTTAAATCTTAAAATATCAACTATTATTAATTAAATTATGTATAATTAGAAACATTTTATAAAGGAAAGTAATAAGGCAAGAATCATTTGGAATAATAAACTCGAAAAAAATGGGTTTTAAAACACATTATTTACATGATACAAATGTACATGTGAACTTTTTAATAAACAAGCATGCATGCATATAACATTTAAATTCAAACCTTATATCAATATAATTAATGAAGTAAATTTTGTTGAAAACAATAAAAAAAGATATTAAAACATTATGGAATATGCCAAGATATGTTTCAATAATATTTCTTGTTAGTACTCATAAAAATGGAAATATTTCATGAAAATATTAGGAAACATGTAAATTTTTAAACCATGCATACAATCAATTAAGCTCCCCTTTGTTGGTTCAGTGCCCAAAATTTGACCATACAGTTCTAACTAATCTATCCTCAACATTGCTTTTTTCAGTTATAAGAATATCTAGGATGGTCAATCAAAACCGAGTCTCTCAATTGGATGCTTTATAGTTGTCTTGTCAATAGTGAGTATCTAAGACAATCAAATCTAAGTGTCAATGGGATGTTTTCTAGTTGTCCCATATCTTCAGCCCTGCCTATCTGAGAGGTTCTCAAGTAACCGTGCAATCCAATTGTTGTATAGGGCCATAGGGGTATGAACATGTAAAAGGTGATCCTAGTCCTTGGTGTTCTAAGCTCACAGGTCATAAATTTCTTTTTTCTGGTGTGTTGCTGAAGCACTTATCTCTGTATTTTTCCCTACAGTGACATACCCATGGCACAATTCATCATCAATTTGAATGCCACACAACCTGCTTCAAGTAAGTTCATAATACACGTGTTGGACAGCACCCACCTGTTTGTGCAACCCAATGTGACTGAAATGATACGGAGCGCCATTTCAGAATTCAGAGATTTAAATTCGTATGAAAAGCCTGCCTGATCTTTACATTCTTATGATGTGAAGTTGTGAGAATCTGGTCCTGCAATTATATTGGAAATATATTTACGTTGTTGAAGGCTTTAAGCATAGTTGAACCTTATATCTCCTCTATACTTGTCTTTTTATAGATTAAGAAATATAATTATATAAGTGTTAGTGTAACCTTTCCATAACGCATCTACTATTGAACACAAGACATAGATTCTACTTATTTTATGTCTCTGCAAAAAGTGTGAACTCAAGCTTTAGTAGAATTTCTGATCGTTTTGACAGAAAATAAGAGAAAACAAAAGGTTGAGACTTGAGAACATTTTGTGAAATCAAACCAAACACAGCCTTGGACTTGAAAGAGAAAGATTGTAACCCGTAATATATTTGGAAAGCACTATTACAAAGTACAAACCTCAATCACAGAGAACTTTGCTATACTTGTTCTCTGAATCACATTAGTAGTTCAATCTGTCATGTCATGCAAGAGAAAGGTTGTATGTTGCTATTGGATGTTCATGTATGTGCTGTGTATGCCACTACACTGTACCTGCTCTTCTGCAACTACAGTATATATCCCCTTGCAAATCTGGCTTTTGAAGACTACCCGCTTTTCCCGTTATTTGTGTCAATCTAAGACTCTTGACTAGTTCTAGTTTCTAGAACAAAGAGAATGTGGTCGTTAAGTCTTAACACTTTAGTCTTAAGCGGATAGATTGATAAGCATCCAGACAAAGTATTCAAAGAAGTTCGTAGTTGCTGCAGTCATTCTTCTTATCTCTTATATAATAACCTCACAAGCATATTTCACCTTATCGCGGAGCATTCTTGCTTTATTTATTGCTTTCTGTTATTGTGATTACTGAAGGCACTGAAGCTCAAATGTTGTAGTAAGATACTAAGAGACGGTGTAAAGCTCTTGTAATGTCTTGTGGGGTAGACTCCCTGCTGCTGTAGTAGACGAACTAAAATTAGAAAGCTATAAAAGAAGGGGGGAAAAATAGACCCTGTTGGTAGGGTTGGGAACTACACTGAACTTAATCGTGTATTTCCATAAGAAGACCCATTTCACAAACTAAATAGAAGTGTATATCAAGTGCAGTAGCAGATGAGGAACACCAGTGGCATGGTGTTGACCAATCAAATATATGACAAATATGTATTTATATTTAAAAATCAATATAAATTTCATTAATATTTGAAAAATATGGGCTCATCTGTTTTGCTAGTTGAACCCTTTGGAGGAGATTTTAAGTTGGTAATAGACTGATAGGTTGGTTGAAGTTAGAAACAGTCATTTGGGAGGCAAGGTTCAAAAAATCGATGCCATACGCCCTGTATCGGGCGTATCGTGTTGTATCTTTTGGGTCCCGATATGCCTGTTTACAGGTGTTTCCGGACCCCCTCTTTTTTAATAAAAAAATACTCTTTTTTAACTCCAAAATCAAATTTTGAAAAAAAAAAAAAACAAAAACTATTTCTGTGTGTATCTAAGTACCGGTATGCCTCTACCGATACACAGAGGCGTAACGATACTTTGAACCATGCTTATAGGGAGGATACAAAGAGGTTTAAATGGCTTATCCAGTGACATGACTTTAAAAATTCATAGGGAAAGAAGATTGGTAAATGGATTGCCATATGCCTTAGCCAAACAAGGGGCCTCTAGGGATAATTGTTTTGGGGTCGGTTTTAATCTTGAATTGTGTTTGGGAGATGTTGCACCTCGTGCCTCTCATGGATCATTTGTAGCTTTTTTGGGTTTCTCTCTTTAATAAGGCTCATTTTATTTATCAAAAAAATGGCTCATTTTATTTATCAAAAAAATGGAAAATCTATGCTGCATTCAACCCCCCCCCCCTCCCCAATCATGTTTAACAAGCACATGAAAGCCACATAGGAATCTTTTTTCAAAGTTAACTAAGGAATACCAACAGAGGGGGCAAAGTGAACGTTTGGGGCTAAGTGTCACTATCACAAAGGTAATATGTAATTTACCCTTTTCTCTCACAACTTTTTTACGAATTGTTTCAGTTTCCAAGTTCTGAACTCTTTATCTATTTTCCTGTTTCCTTTATCGTAGAGTAATTTGGAAACCTTGCAAACTTCTCGTGTTTTTTCCGGTTGAACCATTTGAACCATTTAAACCATCACCTGGATAAGATTATGGGTCTGGTTTGCATGATATTTGCTATTTGGTCAAAAATCATCCAACCTGAGAGTGGTTGAACTGTTGACCCGTTCAATTTAGTCATTGGGTCACAAGTTGCACATTTAATGTATGCGTAAACTTTTGAAGGCCATAACCTCACCCCGCTATTTTTGCAAAAAAAAAAAACCCTTTTTTGAGCCTCAAATTGTAATTTTTAGCATTTCTATAAATAAAAGTAAAATTGAATTAAAATATATAAAACATAAAATAATATTTATATATACATATATTGCATCTAAGAAATAATATTCAGACACACAGATAATATATATATATATATATATATATATATATATATATATATATATATATATATATATATATATATCACGATCTAATTCGTTCGACCCTACAATTGAACTGTTCAGGCCTTATTAATGTTGAATTAGATTGTGTGAATCTCATTGATGAGGACCATCCACGGTGGGACTATAGTCCCAATTCATCATAGTTATTTTTTTAATTTATTTCCCTTCTAATTTTATTTTATCTAGATATTATTTTATTTTTAAATTATTTTGAATAAATTTTTAATATTTAAAGGTAATATTATGACAATTTTTTAACATTGAATCATTTCCATTATTTGTGTTAATAAAAAAATATTTAAAGATAATAAGTAATTGTTTTTAAATTATTTGTATTACCTTTTCTATTAATAAAAATGATTTTTATTATTAAATAAATTTATATTCTATAAATTTTATACTCTAATATTTGACATATTCAATGATTACATATTGGTGTTTTATTTTATGCATTATTACAAGTGTGCAACCCATCATTGGCCTAGCCGTTTGTACCATCACTAGACAAGATTCCAAGTCCGATTTGCATGAAACTCACCATTTGGTCAAAAACCATCCAACTCAGATGGTTGAATCATTGACCCATTCAACCCAATCACCGAGTCATACTGTCATAGGTTGTACACTCAATGTATGTGTAAACTTTTGAAGGCTATAACCTTGCCCCATTATTTTCTTCAAAAAAAAAACTTTTTGGGCCTCAATTCATAATTTTAACATTTTCTATAGATAAAAAATTAAAATTTGAATTAAAAATATAAAATTCTATAAATTTTAGACTTTAATATTTGACATATTCAATGATTACATATTGGTGTTTTATTTTAGGGAGAATGACGGTTCAGCCTAGGGTCAGAATTTTTAGGCCCAAAGTATAGTTAGGGTAGGTGTTAGCTCGGAATTGATGCCAATTCATGGACGGACATTGGTGCATAGAGTGGGGGTATTTGACATTTTGAATGTTTATAGGTCTGCAATGGGCCTGTCCGTACTTCTTTGTTTATTTTATCCCTTATTACAAGTGTGCAACCCGTCATTGGCCTGACCAGTTGAATCGCTTGAACCATCGCTTGGTCAAGATTTTGGGTCCAATTTGCATGAAACTTACCATTCGGTCAAAAACTATCCAACTAGGGTGGTTGAACCATTGACCCATTCGACTCAATCACCAAGTCACATGTTACACATTCAATGTATGTGTAAACTTTTTAGAGGCCACAACCTTGCCTTGCTATTTTTGCCAACAAAACACCTTTTTTAGACTCATTATAATTATTAGCATTTTTATAAATAAAAGTAAAATTGAATTAAAAATATAAAACATAAAATAATATACAAATATATATATATATATACATACATACATATGTTGATGCGGCATGATCTAACTTGTTTGACTTAGACGGTCGAAGTCTACAAGCCATATTAATGTTGTGTTCAATTGTGTGAATATCTTGTGGATAGACCAAGATGTACAACTATTCGGTTCACTATGGACGAGGACCATCCACAAATATCGTGGACAAGGATCATCCACTCCCCAACTTGTGGATGAGGGACCATCCACCCATTTCCATTATTTTTTAACATTGAGCCATTTCCATTATTTTTTGTTAATAAAAAATATTTAAAGATAGAAAGTAATTGCTTTTAAATTCTTTTTGTTATCTTTTATATTAATAAACATGATTTTCTATTATTTGATAAATTTATATTCTATAAATTTTATACTCTAATATTTAACATTTATTTGGCATATTTAATAATTACATATTGGTGTTTTATTTTATCCATTCTTATTTTGTATTATTTTTTCAATTTATTTTGGACTTAAAATATAAGAAATTTTCGTTAATTATTGAACAAGTAGATTATCTTATAAATTATATGTGAAACATATGAAATCAACCACACCACACTTATAGAATGCTCCTTTAAGTGTGGGTAGTTTTAATCCACACATTTTATCCGTGGATTAGTCCTTGCTATGGTGGCGTGGTGTGTACCTCACCAATTAGGTTCATAGTTGTCAAGGCGACTAGGTGAGGCTAGGCGACCATGGGGCGCCCAAGTGCCTAGGCGATGGAATCTATAAAATGTGTGCGCCTAGGTGCTTAGAAATCTATAAAATTTATAGATTTCTATACTTCCTAAAGGACCTAAATTATTTTATAAGTTATATTTGCTTACTAGCTAAACATTATAGCAAGCATAATCAATAAAATCTTTCATATAAGTATAACTTTCATGTGAAAACATAAAATTGAACATTTGAATTAAAAGAAATAAGCAATCAAACAAGTGGGCTGATAAAAAAATATGCAATCAAGCAAATAAAGTGAGAGAAAAAGTCTACTAACATTGCAAGTTCCAAGTTGGCAACATTAAAAAAAATAAAAAAAAAACTAATAATTTAAAATTTTAGTTTCACAGGAAATAGAACCATAGTACTGTACCTTTTGGATGATTGAGTGTGATCTTGAGTATTCTTTTTTTCTACAACTTTTCCTTCAATAAGAAAATAAATTAAAAGAATTAATCAATCAATAAGAAATCAACCTTGTCATTAACAAATGGAAGAAGCACTACAACAAAAATAAAAATATTCATAAGAATTCAATAGCAATCCTTTAAGTATTAAAATACATACATTAGTTGATGCTTGGTACTTTAAGAAATAATAAGATAAAAATATGAAAGTCATGAAACTATTAAAAAATAAAAATCATAATAGCATATAATGAATAATTATAAATTATAAAACTATAAATCATCATTCATCTCCAAGTCTACAAAAAATAAATATGAAATTTAAAACTTTAAATGTATCATAGACAATACAATCCTTAAAGAAAATTCTCTATTCTCTAATTAATTGGAGTGTTTAAGAAGTAAGAACCACCAACAACTCCATTGAATGCACTAACATCATTAGCACCATAATCAACATTTTCATCGTCATCATCATCACGATCATCTTCAACATCAATATCTTCTTCTTCATCTTCATTATCTTCCATATCTTTGTCCAACATCGAGTCTTCTTCTTCTTCTTAAGCAACATTTTTGCCTTTATCTTGTCTTCTAGACTCACCTCTCCCACAACCACCTCTACCTCTACTTGGACCCACAGGTCCCCCACTTGCATTTCCACGTCCATGTCCACTTCTCCTTAACCTATTTAACCCTTCAAGGATTTCAGATGCCCCTAATGCTTCATCAACTTGAGGGAGTCCATGTAAAATCATACATTTCATGGACCAAGTTATTTGAGGGGGTTTTCCCAGTCAACCACTCACTGGTTTCATCTACATCATCAAAGCAAATATGGTCAAACTGCTTTGGATTTGCACACCTTTTTATTTTCTTGGAGGCGTTGATTATATTGAACAAATACAAGATCATTAAGCCTTTTTTGATCAAGCCTATTCCTTTTTTTTTGTATGAATCTACATTCACAACAAAATAAGAAAAATTATAAAAATAAGTATCTTAGCTTTCATAAATAATTTTATCACAAAACCAACCATTAGGTCTATTACTTAGAAGTTAGAACTTACATGCTCAAAAGTGCTCCAATTGCGCTTACAAGCTAAAAAAGTGCATGTAAGACCTAATATGCATAATGCAATGTGCCTAAGGTTTGGGGTGCAATGTCCATAGCTATGCCATAAATTAGCTACAAAATAGGAAAAAAATGAATTAAAACAATATAAATTTAAAATAATAGAAATAAAATATAAATATAAGTTTCAAGAAAAGAGATCTTATATTACTTGGTTGCTTCGTTTCACATTGCCTAATTGTCAATTCTTTAGAAAAAGCACCACGAGCGTACTTATACTCTTCCAACTTATGAGAGATCTTGTCTTGAATTTCAAAATCACTAACCATTCTCTCAATGCAATCTAGAAAGCTCATTTTAAACTTTCCAACGAATGCTTCATCCTGTGCTTTAGCCTTATAATAAAGGGTTGGATTGAGAAAAAAAAACAACAAGGTGCAATGGATGTTGCATCATAATAGTCCAACGCCTATAAAAAATGTCTAAAATGGGCTTATACTCCATTTCTTTCCTACTAAAATTTTCTTTTATTTTCTCTCTTACTCGCTCCATTGCATAGTAAAAATAACTCATTACAGGTTTTTCATCACCATCAACCAATCGTAAAACCTCCACAATCGGTTGAGCAGCCAAAAGAGCAACTCTTACATTTTTCCAAAACCCAATAGAAAGCATAGTGCTTGATGCTCTTAGTCCATCTGATTTGTTAGTCCATTTACTCTTGTTTCGCACATCACCAACAAATAAAGCATGCAAGGGCTCCTTAGAAGTATACAAACTTTGTAAAGTTAGAAAAGAGGTAGCAAGCCTTGTAACTGCACATTGTACAAGATCTCTTCCATTTGTTTTTTCCCTCATACATGCAAGAAGAGGATGCCTATAAATAAAAGCAGTCACTTGTCTTGCCTTGGCAATACAACTTTTTGTAGACCTCAATTTTCCAATGTCCTCCAACATAAGGTTTAAACAATGAGCAGCACAAGGAGTCCAAAATAAATTCTTCTTCTTCAATCTTAAAAGATCACCGACAGCAACATAAGCAGAGTGATTATCAGTAACCACTTGCATTTGACTTCATTTGATGCATCAACTAATTTTAGAAAAAAAGTTTCTTCAAGAGAATTCACCAAAAAAATAATCAAAGATCTTTGCCTTTTATTAGTCCATCCGTCGGACATGATGGTATAACTATAAGTCTTCCAAAAAGCCTCATACTCCTTGTACATTAGCTTTGTTTTCTCAACCTCCCATTTCAAGAGTGGCTCTCGTAACTCATGGTAACTTGGAGGCTTGTATCTGGACCCGAATTGTGCAATTGCTTCAATCATAACTTTAAAACTTTTCAACTTCAATGTATTGAAAGCAATCCCAGCTTGATAATGAAAGAGAAAGATCCATCGTATGGACGCCAAGAATGCAGCGGAATAGGGTGGGCGAATTTCATAAATTTCTCTCATCCCTTTCAACTGGGAATCATATTCCCTGATTTTAGAATACAATATTCAAGGATCTAATCGAACCAAAACCGAACCAGATCTGAACCAAAGAGAAAAGAAAACGGTTATACCTGATACGGAGAGTCGGTATCTCCCAACGTCGGTGTTTATGCCCAAAGAATACTCCCAAGATCTGCTTCCATTGAAGATGACGTAGTGATACTGGAACAGAACCAGCAGTGTTCGTCCTATGAACCAAATTCTTCACAAGAATTCGATGGAAGCGAAGAGCACCGTACACAATCAACCTTTCAGCAAAGACTGATATCAAGAACACCTTCTTGATCTTTCCCTCTCAGAGAGATCGGACCAGGCAGTGAATGGCGGAGGCGGCTGGAGGAGAACTCTAGAGATGAAGTTAGCGTATTTGCTTTTCTTCTCTCTAGGGTTTCTGAGATCCTATCTCAAATTGCAGGAGGAGGCTACTATTAAACCCTTGGTTCGAATTCTTGTAATTCAAGATTAGGGTTTCTCCTCTTTCGTAGTGATTAAGAAACCTCCTAATCCTATTAGGAGTTATCCCAATCCAAATCTGTATTTGGATAGGGAATTATCTTAATCCTATCTGTAGATTAGGTTAGCCCACTCCTGATCTTATCAGGAGGTTACCATATTCAAATATTTATTTGAATTTGGTCTCTAAGAGTGGATAGGGTCAAGACCCAATCCTTTGGCTTGCCCTAATCTCAGATCCACCCCTTTAAGTGAGTAATTAAATCAGCTAGTTCGAAATGGGCTTTAGGCCCAATATGTATTAAGTGCTCAATAGGCTTCCAAACTGCTGCCCAATTGGGCTTCTTTGTATGGCGTGGGACCCAAGCATTGATCTACACATCAGGCACATGGGTTCGGCCCAGCCTTTGTTACAAGGCCTAGCCGAATTCACTAGAGAGCCCAGTGAACCCCCTGAGCCCATCACATGGACTCTATGGGCCCAACACTTACACTAAGTGGTCCTTGGGCCAAGCCATCTTATAAAAACACAAGGACTGTGGGCAGATGCAAGATTAGCCCATCAGGTATAACCTTAAATGGCCTTACACTTAACCTCTCAGCCCATAATAATCAAACACTGCCTGACAAGAGAAGACCTCTCCCTCGGCTGCAATGAACAGTGTCGCACTCTCTTCTCATATGGATCCCAGGAATTAAAACCATTTGCAAACATTTTGAAACCGTATATATCTATATATCTTATATACAAATTTTGCAAAACAAAATTCCAACGATTGAAATCAATTGTCAGTAGTTTGGTTTCCATTAGAGAGAGTGCATCCCCGATCATTATCTTTGTTTGACAAAGGGGCTGATCCTATCACTATGATCACCCACTCAGATGAATTCTCAGACTGTCCCAACATACCCAGGTTTTGACCCCCGTTAAGGATCTCACTGATTGGTATATCAAAGACAGTCCAATTTGAGGGGTCTCGCTTGGAGTCCCACTCAGTGTGATCGGGCAATGTTCTGGTGCGGAGTGGTTCAGACTGTTGATGCTGGCTATCGTGAACCGAGGGGCCTCGCTTGGAGTCCGTGGCCAGAACCCCGAACCAGTTCCCTGCAAGCGAACCTTCTTGATGCAAGGGCCGAGGTGAAACAACTTTGGTGGGCTGAGTGTCTCCCGACCTGTTCACGTGTTGTGAAGCGGGAGGAGTAACATGTCTGTCCCTCCTGCTGCAGGACGAGACTTGGCTCCCAAGGGGTTGTGGAACCTGGGAAGTCTCTCCCCGGCGAGGAGGGTGAGTATTCTAACGACAAGATTTACTTTGTTGAGCTGTCAGATGTCGAGGTGGAACCGGCTGTTGATTCTGCTACAGCAGAGGGAACTGCTGCTGGTACTGTTGCTGGTAAAAGTGGTGCAAGACCTGTTGCTGGTAGTGTTGAAATTGATGGACTTGTTGCATTTGGGCTTGAATAACCCGCACGCAGTGAACCAGGTCGTTGAGCTGATGCTGTCCGACTCCAGAGGGAACCACAGATGGTTCAGCAAAAGATGCACCCACTACAGGAGGGAGTGGGGCGTTCACTGGCACAGTTGCTTGAGGTACGGTCAGCGTAGGGATCCCACCCGTAGAGAGCGGTATGGTGAATTGACCGATGCAGACGGACGGGATCTGAGGTTGCCCCCTGGAGACATTCAACTAGTTATTCTGTTCGACATTGCTGGAGGATGCCATGGATCTGAGTTTGAGTAGTGGAAAGAGGCTTCTCGTAGCGCTTCCCACAGACGGCGCCAATTGATGTTGCGCAATCTGACTGCTCCCTGCTGGAGGTGATCTGGCTTCCAGTAGACGGCGGACTTGGTCGATCTGCTAAAAGCGAATCAAAGAACTCGGGGTTGCTTAACCAGCGAGGTCGCTCCGATGCTTAAGTCAGTACTTGGTTGCGAGCTAAAAGCTTGTGAATGCAAAGAGCTAGAGAGCAGAAAAATTACGCATACCTTGCACCCCCGGGGGGTGGAGCCTTTATATAATGGAGTCCTCACAGGTTTCGCAAAGTGGTTCCGGGATCCTCATCACGATGAGGTTCGTTTCCGCGTTAATTGGGGATAACGCTGCTAATTGATAAGGTTCATCACTTCCGCCCGAATCAGACGGGGAGATAGTGCTAGTTGTTATGCGGCTTGATCCCGTGGAGTTTGGGAACCGTTGGAGGGATTTTCGGTATCACCACTTAGTGGCAGATCGGTATCCCTAAGCTGACGTCTTTAAGTCTCTAACTGGATTGAGTACCGGGGTGACTTGGCCTCGAGGTGTGCTTGTTGCGATCTGGTGCCGAGGCGATCTCATTTCAAGGTGTCCTTGTCTCGAGGTAACTTTAGCTCGGGAATAACTGGGTACCTGAGGTTGTTCGGTTACGGACTAGTCATGCTGAGCTGTTATCTATTAGTTAGATCGCGTCCACGTATCCCCTGTTGTAAGGTTAGGCCAAACACCCTTCATCAATAACCAATCAATATTTCAAACCCCAACCTTACTACTCCTCCAGCCCTCCCTGGCGAAGAAGCTCCTAACTCGGGCTCTTTATGCTCTTCTTCCCTTGACTGATCTCCATTTTTACTTCTATCATGTTCCCCTAATGCAATCTCTGCCCAATCAAGTCCCCCAAAATGAAACCCATCATTGCCTCCTCTCAAGGTAAAGTTCCATCAACCATGCTATAAAACTATCCATGTGTCATCTGTTCTGTTATTTTTGGCTTCTTCATTGCAATTTTCTTTCTAAGTTTTGGTAGGAGTACTAAAACAAATATATACGATGTAAATACATATAAAATAATAGAAAATATAAGGTTTTATACTCTACATATTTGCATTTGTACTCCTTCCTGAATGAGCCTTAGGCTCCGTTTGGGAAGAGGGTAAATGCATATTTGCATAGGGTAAATGCAAATAAATATGGTTCAGGTAAATGCAAAAGTCAGGCCGGTTTTATGGTCATTTGCACCCATGGCTGTTTGGCTGAAGAAAGTAAATTGAGAATGCAAATTTGCTGGTGCTTGGGAGTTTTTTACATTGCAAACCTAGAGAATGAGCCCCACCAACATGCCTTGATATCTAGACTTCGAGTATCTGGCCTCTATCGAGACCTAATAAGCCCTATTACTTGTAAAACACCCAAAAATAAATTAAAAAACATTATTATCATTAAACATGTATTCAGATCTGTAATTGTAGATTTTTTTTTTCAAATACATGCGGGAACCAAGGGGAAAGTAGAAGAAACCCTAAATATTATGAAATACAACAAGAACAACCGTCAGTGAACAATGTAAGACCAAATACCCCAAATACTGTGAAATACGGTGATGTTCGGAGGTCTTTGGTCTTGCCATCACCGGTGAATCTCCATGGGAGGACAGATATACATACCTGAGATGTTAGGTAGCCATTGGAGCTCGAAATAGTAGTTCAAGTTTTCTGTTTCCATCATCGGAGGGCAAGGAAATAATGGGTAGCCATTGGTGACAAGTAACCATTGTTGTGGTGTTCCTTGACGAGAAGATGCGACGAAGAGAGCAAATCAGTCTTCTCTTTCCATTGATGGAAAGCTCTCCAACATAGGTTTGCTTTCTTTTTCTTGATGTGCATTTACACTCTAAAATCGAGGGAAATGCTGACAATATTATATATTTCCCTCAATTTTCAGGGTTCATTAACCACTTTACCAAATGGAGAGAAAACTGACCCAGGGTGCATATTTCCCTCGAACTACGTTTTACACTCTTCCCAAACGGAGCCTTAGCTCCCTTCCCCTAATTTAATTTGCAATGCATTTGTGTCACTAAGAGGAGGATCATCTTCTACGTTGTTCCTTTTGCAGCTCAAGAAGAAAGGTCTAACAAAACCTCATGGGACTACATCGATGGCAAGTGGGTATGCAACAAGTTGGTAGCCGTTGAAATCAATACCAACAAGTGCCCTGACGTTGTTGTCGTACACGGTAGGTGATCACAGTAAAAGCCGGTGTAATTGTATATTCTGGGGCCTACCAGCATTGCTGATGGTAGAAGCCGGAGTTGGGCGATCTTCTCTAGCCTGCTCATTGGTTTCTTGTATGATGTCGAGGCAACCAGCACTGTTGATGGTTTTATTGATTGATTCCTAATTAGTTCTTTAAGCTCAGTTTGGAAGCAGTACAAATGCAAATATATACATTATAAATACATACAAAATATAAGGTTTTGCACTCTACATATTTGTATTTGTATTCCTTCCAAACTCAGTCTTAAGCTCAATTTGGGAGGAATACAAATACAAATATGTATAGTACAAATACATATAAAATAATACAAAATATTAGGATTTGCACTCTACATATTTATACTCCATCCAAAGTGAGCCTTAGTGGGTTAGAGATGAGATGGTTATCTAACAATCCATTTGGTTGCTGATAAGCGATGGGATGAGAAGGGGTGGGATGGGAAAGGATGGGATGAGAAGGGAAATTTTATTTTCTCATTTTGGCATTCTAGTGTTTGATTGATGAGAAGGGAAATTTACAACTATTTCATCTCTTCATTGTAGGCTGTGCCGCTTATATCTTTGCAACTTGGTTCCAAACCAACAGTGGTGGTTTCTTTAGCAAGAATAGCAATGAAGGTCGTGAAAGGAGATGATTTCTCAAGGAGATTTTTCAATCGATCAAGATCTCTCTCCTCTTTTTCCTCCTCTCCCTCTTTCTTTTTTTTTTTTTTCTTCTTCTTCTTCATCTTTTTCTTCGCTTGCCTCTGGTTTGCTACTTGAACCAGAGGCAAGCGATCATTTTGAGTGCACCTCCACCGGACCTCTGATGTCGTCAACAAGCTGACGACGATCTGACGACGCCGCTACTATTTCAGTGTGCCTCCATCGGACCTCTGACGTCGACGACGATCTAACGACGCCACTACTATTTCAGTGCTGACAATGAACTAACAATGATCTGAGACGACCTTTTTTCGCGTGTAGTTTCCTTTCTCACTAGGGTCGCACCGTTTTAGTGCGACCCTGCGCTCCAAGTTTTGGAAAACCGTATCTCATTGTTTCTCGTTCCGTCTCACAAAACAAATGAATGAAAATGGGAATCTAAAGAGAATATTCCCATTTTCTCTTCTCAGTCGCACCAACCAAACGGACTGTAAGGGAGCGAACGAAGAGAAGGAAGAAACAGAAGTGGAGTTGAAACGTAGCCAAGAAGGGAGTGAAGGAACAAACACCCCCATTTGCTGGTTATGGAAGTTGGCTAGAGGTGGTGGTGGGGGTGTTTCTTCTGATTGTTGCAATTCTCATCATGGGTGGGGGTGGAGTAGGAGGAGGTGGTGGTGGCGATGTTTGTATTAGTGGCTGCAATGAACGAAGGATTACGATTAAAGGTTTTTGTTTGTTAGGTTTTAAGAGAGAATGGCAAGAAAAAGAAAATAGAAAAAGTTTAATAGGTATTTTGGTAATTTAATGCCTTTCATTATCTGACTTAATGGCCGAGGGGGTTTTTGTCGCAACGTAAAAGTTTAGGGGGTATTTGTCATAAAAAATGGTGCAAGGGAGCCATTTTAATTGACCATTTTTTCTTTTCTTTTTAAGGTGATTTTTGAAATGAGTGCTTTGAATGGTACTGATTTTCAAGGGTCGGTTATCTTTACATTAGAGTTATTATTTAATGTCATGTTGGATGCCATGCCACCCCAAAAAATAAGAATTAACTAGAAAAAAGGAAATCACAAAAAAAGAAAAGGTATCCCCGAAAAGGGTTGATTTCAAGAATCGATTTTTTGCCTATTTTTTAAAAATCGTCAAAATTGGCAAACCAAACAGAACTTTCAACTCTGATTCCTCTAATACTGATGTGACTCTAATATGATATCCATGCCAAACATCAATGAAGACAAAGAAAACTTTTAAGGGCAATACTGTTTAACTAATTGACTAACTTTATCATTCCTGTTTAACTATTGTCTCTATCCCTATTGTCATCACCATTAAATTCTAACGGAAATAATGAAATGGCAAATTTACCCTTCCATGGATGAAAGAGCAGGGTGAATGAAGGCTAAATTCAAGATTATCGTCTTCACGCAAGGTGGACTCCAATGTTTTAGTGGATGGCAAAGCAGGGTGGGCAGGCTGAACTCAGGGTGGATTCGATATACCGCTCCAGTGATGATGGAGACGACAATGGTAAGGAATTTCTACCTCGCCAATCAAGAATTCCACCCATCTGGGTGTCGTCCCCCGTTGCCACCGGAGTCCAAGCTTCTCCTTGAGAAATTAGAAGATGAACCAGACCCCCTTTACTACTCACCAGATATTGGAAGCATGGATCTTCGTATCACGGGAGCTCATTGGAAAACCAACCCAAGATGAAGCACAGTTACGGGCAACGTTGAATTCTTCGCCCCCTTCTTCTTTGTGTATTTTTGGATCGACCAAAATCGCCACCGCCGCTGCCTCTGTCCCTTTTTCCTCTGTCTGCTTTTGGATCAACCAAAATTGCCACAGCGGCGATGATCTTTTTCTTCCTCCGCCCCCTTTACCTCTGTTTTTGGAATGACCAAAATCACCGTCGCCACTGCAACTTCCAGCAGTAGTAGTAATATTCTTCTTCCTTCGCCTCCCTTCCCCCCTATTCGTTCCCTCTTTCCACTTCCCCTACAAGCTGGTAGATCAGTTGAAAGGGTTGGTGGTGGCACTAACAAATCGGCCTCTCATCACATTGGAACATTGACTCGCATTCGAAGTAATGAATCGACCTCTCTTCACATGAGAACACTGACTCGTGTTCAAAGAAATCAGAGAGATCCGCTCCACAGCAAAAGATGTGATTCTCGTCTAGGGTTTATAGCCAGGCAGGGATTGCAAGTGATGTAGCAGTGGTTGAAGACAGGGATCAAAAGGGGTGCCCTCTTTAGAGCATTTCGAGTGATATGTAGTGCCTTTTCCGCCTCGTTGAAGCCAGTGGTGAAGCAAGACGACCTTGGCAGTCCCGGGTTCCTCCGTTCTTCCATTGAAAAACTTATAGTAATTACTCATCGAAGTTGAAGTTCTGGTATGCGGTAGTGCGCCAAAGGGGCCTACATTCAAGTGACGAAAGGAAACTTCTTGAGTCTTGAACACATGTAGGAGAACCAAAATTACTAATGCATCGCCGGATTGGTCCATGGAGACAATGCCGTTGGCAAGAATCATGGGAGATATGATTCTTTTTCTTTTTCTTTTCTTATTTTTTTCTCCGCTGTTCTGCCATGCCGCTGCAACTCGAACCAGCGGCAGTAGTATGATCAGCCCCCTTGAGAACTAATTGCCACAGAGCTGTTTTCTTACTGAAATCATGTTCATTTTTTCTCCCCCGAGTTGCTTAATTCACATGCCATATACCACCTCATCTCCTCCCCACCTTCCTCTAATTAAACTCAAGAAATCGTGTTTGGTTCTTTCGTTATAGTCTATTATACAAAGAGCTTTGTTTATTTCTGTGGTGAAGAGAGTAGAGATCAGATTCTGGGTTATTCTCTGAGTGCACAAAGATTAGATTATGTCACATCTGCAAACCTAATCTCTTAAAAAACGAATTTGATCAAATTCAGACGATAGGCTTCAGCACCCCCTACATTTAAGACGATAGGCAGGGCAAATAATTAAACAATAAGGCTATGTTTGATTTGAAGGAAAATGTAGGAAAAAAAAAGAAAAATAATGAAAAATTTACAAAATTCGTAAAACTTTTTTTACTTTTTCTCTTCCTTTTCCTACTTTTTCCTTCAAACCAAACCTAGCCTAAGGGTAGACTTATTCCATTGTCAAAAACAATAGTGTAGTGTACGACAATACTAAAAATGATAATGTGATCGGGCCTGAATTAGGTGGCATGCGAAGTTGTAACGTGGCTAAACTTGATTTGTTGTGCAGCATTGGCACACACCAAGTCAAGTGCAGGAAGTCTGGGCTCTGAAATGCTGAACTCTTATCTATTTTTCTGTTTCCTTTTCGCAGGGTAATTTTAAAACCTGCGAACATCTCGTGTCTTTCATTCTTTCCCACCGTGATTCTTAGAAAATGGCAGTCGCACTTCATGCCAGTGGTTCTTCATGTCTGAACTCTCAGAGCGGAGTGGTTCAGCCGTCTCTCAGGTTCGCACACTTTCTACTTCCTGCAAGAATTTTCAGGCGCTCAAATCTTTCTTCCGCCGAATGGGTTTGAATTATATTCTTGTTTGCTTCCTTTTAAGTTCCTATCCTTTTTTCTTTCAGTTGTACGAGCAAGGTATTTGTAGGACTGAAACCCCAATCTGCAAGTACGCTACCGACGCTCGATCTAGATTTGTTTTCTTTAATCTCTTTTTCTGCCTACATCTAGTTAAATATTTTCTTTGTTTTTATCAATTATTAATTTATGATTATTGTTTCAGGACCCTTAGGAACTGGAAAACCTAATCTGAATGTTGAATTTCATGAAAGAGTTCATAAGAGTATCCAATCCAGGTAACTCAATTTATTTAATCTACTTTCATGTAATTTGCATTCTTATCATTTTTATGTATATTTCAGTGGAAACCTATATTTTTTTTTTGCTACTAAGTGGAAACCTATTTAACTTATCAGAAATGTGTTAATTCTGTAGCCTCTTTTATATTGGGGATTTATATTTGGTGGGTTGTTTCGTCTCATATCTTATATTATGGTGGCTCTGCCGATGCTATACTTACAAAAGCGAAGGTTTCCAGAGTTCTAAACTGTGTAATTGATGGACCCAAAATTAAAAAAAAAAAGCACAATAACAGCATAAATGGTGACAATTGCCTTATTTTCTGTTTGCCTATTGTTTTTGTGCCCACTTTTTTTACTACTGCACACTCTAAAATTAGTGGATAGAATCACACGGTCTGTTTATTTTGTTAAAATTGTTCTAATGGATGGAAGTGGCCGTTGCAATCATTTTACATAAACCATTAGTTTGCATGTTTCTATGTGTATGTGAATCATGAGTATAGGCCATTGCTAAGAAGCAGCTCGAGAAAAATAGTTAAATGTTCACATTCCAAAATGCTGAAGCAAACATACTTAGAAAAGAGGCAGTGAAGGGGTTCGAATTTCCTTAAAGGAGTCAAAAGTCTTATGAAACTATACAATATCGTTGATGATTGAATCCAAATTAAGTGAAAATAACTTGCCTAAGTCTGGTGAACAGAGTTTGCTCTATTGGCTCAGACCTCTGTATCCTTGAGTTCTAAGGAGACAGGAACCTAAGTCTGGTGGATGTATTAGGACCATGCAATTAGAGCATGATTAACATTTAACAACTGTAATTTGATGATCTGGGCCTCCTAGCAGTAGAAGATTATTCTCAGTCATCCTTGATTTGGTGGCTCATACAGTTGTCTGACAGACTTCCAAAAAGCGGAAATGACTTTCCTTTTGCTCTTTCATAATGTAGTATGTGGCCCTGTCTACTGATACAGTAGGATTTGTTTTGAAACCCATGTTGTTCACTGGATTTTCCAAACTAAAAGCAATTATTTGGTCATATATCTTGAAGGGTTATAGAATTTGCAGAACTTCCAATCTTTTTCTTTATCATTTAGGAGATCTGGAGAAGCATCATAGGGACAGTGGCTCAGTCTTTGGGAAACTATCTTTGAAGAATATGTCAATTCTCACACTATTCATGCTTTCCTTGGAGAGGTTTCTCAGATGAATATTGCATTCTTTTGGTTTGCTTGATTGATTGGATAACTCAAATGTTGAGATTGTTGCAAAAAGGAAGACCTCTAATATGAAAACGTATAGGTTTAGGGGATTCTTCTAGTTATATGATGTAATTGTTGTTTTGGTTGTTCAACCTTGTCTCTCCTAATCGAACTCTCTCCTCTTTGGCTCATATTACTTTTCATTTCCATCACTTCTTTTATTTCCTTTTTCTATTTGTAAATCCTTTTATGTTGCCCATGAGGGGAAATCACATCCAAGTATTGTTATCTATTGCCTGCTCAACATAGTTCTGTGGTGTTTTCCTCTCTTTGTTTCTATTTCTTTGTGCTTTCTCTTTCAAATAAAAGTTTTCTTCCCACTTTAGCAAAGAAAAATTTTCAAGTATTACATGCATGGGAAGGGGCTATTGCTTGATATAATGATAAAATCTCAAGTTAGCAGGCATAAAAAAGGAGAAAAAAAGGCAAGGTTAGGTCTTTATCCAGTCTACCTCTCCCATGACCCAAGATTGCTAGGACCAACTAGGGTAATGACCTTTTATCATGCATTATCCTAAATGCATCAAATTGTGCTGTCAAATCTATGTCATGGTTTAAAGACTCTAGGTCATGATTCATGAAAAATAAGGCTTCAGGTAATTTATATCTGTTTCAATGATTTCCAACGTGACTTGCATATGTAGGTTTGCTGATGTAATACATTGTTTGACTGAGTTGCCATATAATGTTATGCATATTTTAGTTGACTAAACACGTTTATAGTTGTGTCTTCTGGTTATTTTATGGCCCAAAGACTTGGTGGCATCATAAATATTAGATAATCAGCAAACTTGTTGCAGTTTCAGGTTACTTAACTTGATTTTAGAATTGTAATTGTGCACCCCTTTCCCATATATGCCCATGCTGTCTTGCACCACAACTTAAAATTTATTACTAAACACTCCTTAATTGACAACATTTCGATTAATTTGTTTTCCAATTTTATGTGTTTTATCATTGTGTTTAAGTTCAATATGTTCAAATTTATGAGGAAGTGTCAATTGATCTGCCAACAACAAATTGGGGAAAAGAGAAAGCATGTGGACATGAATTTGCTCTTTCATTCATTCAAGGCAAGAATAAAAAAATTCTAGATTTATGATGAGAAAATGTGACCTCAAAGAATGAAGCATGTGTGATTTTAATTCTAAAGCAGCTCTTATTTATCTGTGCCATGCTGGTGTCTTCGCCTATTCTCATGGATGACTTCTTTTTTATTGTTGTGCCTTTTCTTTTCCTTTTTATTTTTATATTTTCTCTCTTGGGGGGTAGGGAAGGAGGAAATGGGCTTTGTGGCCTCATAAATACTTCTCCTGTAAGTATGCCATTTCTATGTCTTATTAAAGTTTAAGCTCTAAAGTTATATGTTCCTGAATCTTAAAACTTAGTTAGTAAAAGTGTATTTACATTCTAATAATAACCCTTTCCGAAAAAGAATGCCTATTGATATTGTTGCAATTTGTACTCTACTTCGTTGTGAGTCTAAAACATATACATGCAAGTTTTTGTGGTGTGGTAAGTTGGAGAGAGCAGAACTTTTTTTAACTATTGGGCATGAATTCGTCTTTGTTGGGTTTTCTATGAAAAAGAAAACTGTATCTATGTATAGGCTGATAAAAAAAACAACAGTATCTATGTATATATAACATGTGTATGCATGTATATAACTTTCCCCTCAATTGTCCTAAGGAGAAGTGCTCCTTGTATATGCCATTGTCACCACTGCGTTATTATCTTTCTTAGCTGCTTCTTGGATCAATATTCCATGCCTTCTGATGATTAGTTGGATGTTAATTCTACATGCATTATTTGTCTTTGTTTGTAGGAATTGTAACAAGAAACCAACAAGAGCACGTTTTGGAATGATGCCCATAGGTACACCAAGAGTCCCCTATCGAACTCCTGGTGAAGGAACTTGGCAGTGGGTTGATTTATGGAATGCTCTTGTAAGTCACAACCACCCTAATATTTGAAATAAGAGGCTATCTAAGGCACCCATGGGTTATGGGATATGTAGTTCAAAGGATCTCTCCTAGAAGATATTCTGTCTGAGAGACTGATGTAGTTTAATGGTACAAACCATCAAATCCATTGGCCTTTTCTTTGGATCTCCCTATTCCTGATTGATAAACAAACTTATAGATTGGATGACAATGATCATGTAATTAAGCTAAATTTAGCATTGAATATCCTGGGTGAGGTCCACTGAATGGTGGATCTTTACCATATGCATGTGCATCACATGCATCATTATTCATTACTATGCAAATTTCATATGCCCCCCTCGAATTATATGGGCTGCATATTTTATTCCATAGGCTGTGTTTGTTGCAATGCAAATTCTCGTTTAATTAGTACAAATGCATGGGAGTGCAAATAAAACAATGCAAATTCTCTTTTAATTTGGTAATGAGTTTTACTTTGTCCTGCTTCATGTATTAATTTACTTCATTTATACTGCAATCAAACAAAATAAGCTAAAATTTGAAACGAAAATAGGTCAGAATTTACACTCAAATCATTTGCACTGCCATAGTTTTGCATTAGTGCAAATTTATTTGCTTTACCAAACACAACATTATGTTTGTAAAATCTGACAAGAATTCTTTGAGTTGCAGTATCGTGAACGCGTTATTTTTATTGGGCAACATATAGATGAAGAGTTCAGCAATCAAATACTAGCAACCATGCTCTACCTTGACAGTATTGATTCTTCAAAGAAGCTTTATCTATATATTAATGGTCCTGGTGGAGATGTAAGTTTGTTTTAGATTGAGTCTTTTGTCATCACCTTTCTTTCCTGTCTTGTTACTTTTTCTAATTAAATTTCCATGATTTGCAGCTTACCCCGAGTATGGCTATATATGATACCATGCAGAGCTTGAAAAGTCCTGTTGGCACCCAATGTGTGGGCTATGCTTATAATCTAGCAGGCTTCCTTCTAGCAGCTGGAGAAAAGGTCTGAATGCTCATAGCAAACATCATAATATTCTACTAGACAAGAATTCAGATGAATTAAATGTATGGTACCCGGCATGTACCATCTTACATTGCATGATGGTTCACTGATGCACCAACTGCGTTACAGTACCTTCTTATAGTGAACAAAAATGGGTACCTTGTGTTTTTTCAATTCAAATACTTTGAGCCTTGGTATTTAAACACCACAGCTGAGATTTTATTTTTTCCAACTGATTAAGGGTAACCGTGTTGCAATGCCTCTCTCAAGAATTGCACTCCAATCTCCAGCAGGTTCTGCTCGTGGTCAGGTATGACTGCAGACTGTTAGTTATTATAGAGCCTCTTATAGTTTCAAAAGTATCTATAAAATCAGTGAGACTGATTACAAATGGTAAGTTGAAATTTTCTTGTAGGCTGATGATATTCGTAATGAAGCAAATGAGCTTCTTAGAATCAGAGATTACCTTTTTGAAGAGTTGGCTAAAAAGACAGGTCAGCCTGTTGATAAGGTATTTTATTCACCTTACTAAAACTTATCTTGGATGGATGGACTTGATAAATTAGTAATTGCAAAATCTGAAGTGGTCACTGTGATATTTGCATCAACACTATGCCATTTTTTCAAAGTCAAATTGCACAATGATCTATTTGGCATGAAGTTAAGCAGAAATGCAGGCCAATCATTCTGATATTTACTCATTTTCTGACTAGAAATAAAATAGTGAACTTTTTCATTGACAACAAAAAAAGTTTTTGTATAAAAGGAAAAAAAGATAGAAATGGCAATCCCTTCAAGTAACAATATCATCATTATTTTTAAAGAAAAGATGTATATGCATGTAAAAGAATGTAAAAAATATCTTTGCTACATCCTAGCTAAACCATCAGCTTCCAAATTAGCTTTGATGAATTAAGCAAATTTTTATCTTGGAAGGAGTTGAATGTGTCTTTGATGCCATTAAGGTAATGTACCAACCCTTCATGAGCCTAAAGCAGTTCTTTTGGCCCATCTTATAGTATTGCCCAAATCACTGAGCACAATAAAAGTGGGAGGCTGCATTCTTTTGCGATTGTCAAACTAGTAAGAAGGGCAATGACTTTGGCTTTGGTGAGAACAAAATTTAGCTTTCTCTCCAACATGTGTGACAGAAAGGTCCCCTGGTAGGGGAGAGTGAGGGGACGCTGATTGAAAGATTTCCACTAGGTTCCTCTGAATGGCGTTGAAAGATGCCCTTAAACTTTCTGCTTGCCATGGTTCAAGAGTTGACAAAGAAAAGAACACAACCACCCTTAATACTTAAAAGAAGGTTATTTCTCCTTCAAATTGGGTATTGCTAATCCCCCAATATAATGCCCCCTTGTCACTCCTTTTGCAAAGCTGTTAGCAATCAAGTTAGCAGATCTTGAGACTATCTGGATGAGGATGTTCCTTAATCTTAACTAATAGCTAATTCTTGGAGGTTCACCTGTAGAGATAGAAAGACCAGGATCGTGAAGTAGAAATTATTGACTTAGCTTAGACAGAGCTCCCCTATCCACAAGTCCAGAATGTACTTGGATGATAGTTCTTGACCACACTACAGGTTTAGAATATAGTGATCTTTATACATTTTGTGTGTAAAGATGAGTTGCAGCAAAAGAGAAGAAGAAAAGAAAGTGTGGAGAAGTGGACAAGATAGAAGAGAAAGAGAGAGTTGAAGAGAACAGATCATGGGGCTCAATTGAGATCCCATCTTCTATTATACTAAAAGGTATAAAGGGAAAAATTACATTCCTGTTCCTCATAAGGCGACAGAAGTTGTAACATGATACCATCATCATCATCATCATCCACGCCTTATCCCAACCTTATGGGGTTGGCTACATGAATCCTGTTTCGTCAATCCGTTCTATTTAAATCCAAATCCACTGTTAAATTATTAGTGCTTAAATCATTTCTTACTACTACGCATGTCCTTTTTGGTCTACCCCTAGCTCTTCTAGTCCCTTTCACTTGTAACAAATCACTTCTTCTCACTGGAATACGTCATTCACAATGTGAAGCTGAACAGTCCACCTTCTTTGACAGACCCAACTCCTTATTAGGGATCTGTGTATCTAATGAGTTGTCATCACCAAACACAACTTCAACATGATTATCTCAGATTCGGCCTGTCAATGATACACATTGTAAGTACTAACTACTAAGTAGGTCTGTCAATGATACCCGGAAATCTGACTGAGGCTGGATCTGATTATCTCGGATTTGGATGATGTATTTATGTAATTGGATCAGAATCACATTTGACTCCATCCAATCCGATTAAAATCTGAATCCAATTACGTTATAATATTTATTGATTTTAATATATAAATTTTATATAATTATATTTAAAATCATAAATAATATACTTTCATATATTATGTTATATATAATAAATTCAATATGTTATATTTACATTAATTTATTATATATCAAAGTTGAAAAGCAAATAACTTTTATTTTTTTATTTTACAAAATTAAAGCGAAATCAGATTAAATCCAAATCTAATCCGAGTCCATTATGATTCGAATTTGAATCCAAGGTCTTCAAATCCAATTGGATTTTGGACTGGATTCGGATGCAAACTTTTAATAATCGGACCGGATTCAGATTTTGCTGAATCTGATCCGAATCCTATCCAAATCCGATCCGATTACAGCCCTAATTGTGAGCATGCCAGCATTGATATCAAATTATTGATTTAAAGCACAGAAAAGAAATAAAAAAAATAATGATGCCATGTATACGAGTGTAAACCAGTGTTAAAGCCTGGACCATTTACCTACCCAGAAAGCTGGTTGGGTGGTGTAAGTAGTTAATAGAGAAGTTTTTTCTGCATTTTCATACATTTTCTGCAAATTTCTGTAATTTCTGTGATTTTTCTGCATTTTCTGTAATTTTTCTATGCATTTTCTGCAATTTTGTGCTTTTTCTGCATTTTCTGCAATGTCTGGAAAAATTCTGCATTTTTTTTTTGTATTTTCATGCATTTTCTATAAAATTTCTGCACTTTGGCAATTCTCCATTTTCATGCACTTTTTGTAATTTTCTGCAAAATTTCTGCATTCTCTGTAATTTTTTCTGCAAAATCTCAGCAATTTTCTGCATTTCTTAGTTTTGGGTATACGGGTTGACCTGAGGCTCAGGGTGGGATGTGACCTACTAAGTGGGTCAATATGGGTGGGTTGGCAGTTGGCACTCAACCCACTCCCAACCCAACCCACCCATTTGCCACCCGTATGGGTAGGGAAATTTGGTTGTCAGTAATTTACATGGACTCGTACAAGAAATAGAATCTGATGATTGACTCGGCATGACAAAAAACGTGGACATACTCTATTTATTTTTGTATTTTAAACATGAATCCTTATTCCAAGTGGACTACATGGATCCTGTTTCTGTTTCGCCATTCCATTCTGTTTAGTGTCATCTATTGTTAAATTAGAATAATCTACAGAAGCTTATATTTGTCACTTGGCAACATTCTATGGGAATAATGGCATTGATCATATGCTAAATAAACAAGGAGAAAAAGGGGGAAATGTTAAATAAAAGCATTCCTCAAGAATCCATGGGATGTCGGAATCTGTCGCATGAAACACTGGTTAAATTTGAATAGCCAACTTGTTTTAATATTGTTCAACAACAGAACTTCAAGTTCAAACCACAGTTGCACTTGGTACAATTATCTATTTATCTGTTCTACAGGGACACATTTTCTTTGATGATTTTGGCTGTATTTAGCAATGTAAACTGATGTGAATGTCTGTCTACGTTCATTTATAGATCCACAAGGACCTGAGCCGAATGAAGCGTTTCAATGCTCAAGAGGCTCTCGAATATGGGCTTATTGATCGCATAATCAGGCCACCTCGTATCAAGGCTGATGCACCGCGCAAGGAAGCAGGAACAGGTCTTGGTTAGCAGATTTTCTGATCGCAATACAAAACTGATCATAGATGCTGTAAAATCGAACAAATACTCATCTGCATATTTGAAGTTTTGGGCATGGAAATGCAAAGGTTGTTTCATTTTTTTGTTATTTCCTAGAGCAGGCTGAGTCATTTAATCAGACTCATGTCTAGTAATTGCATACCATTCATAATTGGAGTTGGCACTCCCAACTATTTGAAGGTCCTCTCTCCAAACTCGTTTTGCAGCTTGTGTGAACAAGCACCGCTAGGTTATAGAATCTACGTCCATGGTGTGCTGTCTATGACAACAGGGGGTGTTTGGTATGGTGGCATAGCCATTGTCATTGCAATACAATTGTGTGAGAAATATGTGTTATCACATCAATTAGAAAAATGCATCTCTGGGAAACATCAAATTTGACATTTTAGAAAGGGAGAGCAATTTGTATTAACCAACACAGCCTATATAAGGTTTGTAAAGGTTCTCCTGTTTTTTCCTTCAAACCAAACACAGCCTAAATAAATGTGCTGAATCAGTCTCGAACTAGATCCTTTAGTGTTATTACAGATCCAAAACTGACTCAATCATTCACTGGGACTATCTGGGTTGACCCGATTATTATTGGCAGTGTATTTTTATCTTGTTATTTGACGATAAATCTTTAAATTTGGTAAATTAACACATCTAAAGATAATAATATTTTATATATGGTTTGGGTCTTAATAGGTTAGAACTTAGAAACAAGCGAAGACGATCCTAACCCAATGATGTAGAACCATACCCTATATAATTGGGTCGGTTATGTCAAACATGCTGAATCTTCTACTTGCGGACCACTCAATTGTTGGTGGTCTAAAGCCTAGCCCATTCACTTTTGGTTTCTCAGGGATGGCAATTTCACGGGAATATTAGGGTGACTGGCCCGTTCTGACCCAAATGGGATCTTTTTATCAAACCCTATAGGGTTTGGGTTTTGAATTTAGGGTGTTTGTTACCCGAACCCAATTATATTTAACGTGAGTATCCTGATACCCAATTATAAACCTATATAGTCAGGTTCGGGTACCAAATGCCCGAACAGATCAACAAGTCATTGAATATAATGTGGGTATCCGCTCCATTGAACTGGTCATGCTTTTCAAATACTTACAATGCTTGGATGTTCTTGAAACCTGATTAATTAAGAATTAAGATACTACTATTTCTAATTAAAAAAAGAATTAATAATCTGGTAAGTGCTAGTTTTGTCATGACCCATTCTATATCTTTTCAATTGCAAACTCCATATTAATCAGTGCATGAAACGACAATAACTAGACAAGAAATGGCATGTCATTTCCTCAGTGATTGGAGATCGAATAATCTGTGCTTCTGGTGTTATTTAATGCATGGTTTATATTTACAGCTTTCCTACATTTTTTTCCCTGTTCTTCAAATAGGTTCATAATCAAATACAAATGGGTGTTGTCGAAAAAAGAACCAACAATGTTCATTGTGGATAAAACAGAGGAAGATGGGATGGGAGATGTTGATGATGAAGCATCTGAATCAGAATCAGAAGAAGAGGATGCGGTGTTGACTGGACCTTCTAAGAACTCCATATACAACAGGGATGGTCTCCTAGAGAAGCTAGGTGATACAAGTTGGCCTGACAATGTGGAATGGATCCACAAGTTCTATATTGGTATTGATCAAGAACAAGAGATTGATGTGAATGATGACCTGGCTCCTGAGCTTGCTTTCTACACTCAAGCACTGGAAGGAACTTGGCTGGCTTTTGAAAGGTTACACTCAATGGGACTCCTTTTTCTCAGGCCTTCTGATTATTATGTAGAGATTGTGGAGACAGATTCTCGCATGGAGAAGGTGAAGATCAGGCTTAAGATTGAGGAGGCTGGAGAGAGAAGGAAAGCTAGAGAGTCCAAGAGTAAATATAGCTAAAGAAGTGCAAGCCCAGAAGCTCAGAGAGAGAGAGAGAGAGGAGGAGGAGGAGGAGATTGAATCTGTGAAGAAGTGGAGGAAGCAGAGACATGGCAAATTTTCCTGTCAGAGATAAAGATGGTGACGTGGGTCTGACCTTTGAAGACGGGAAAAAGTTTTGGAAAGGTCAGATAAGAGCAATAAGAACACTACATTCACTTGTGAGTTGTACGTACTCAACTCACAGGTTTGGCAAAAACAAGAGGTCAACTTGAGATATATAACTAGCTTTAATGTAGGTAAGCCTATCTTGGCTCACACATGGGTATTCCCTACCTCTACCAACTTCCATGGATTAAATTAATTCCGAAAATGAATGATAAGTATTTATTCAATCGTCCCCACCAAAGAGAAAATGTTAGGAAATTCATTGATAAGTCTGATTACTACAATTCGATATGTCCCAGTGGTCCATCCAATTCGTTCAAATTGACTTTGATTCGGATGGATCCAATCCAAACCCTATTGGTCCATTGACACCCCTAATTGGGTCACTTAGATAGCGATATTAACCACCAAACAAACCAATTGGGTCTTTTAAATAAACATATTTGTCCAGTTGGAAAAGGGAGGAAGGAAGATTGCTATAACCACCAATCCCAATAATAAATATAATTGTAATGATAATGGGGTCTCCGTCGACAAGATTGCCATCAAGAAAAGCCAGTCCAACTAGATAAGAGCTAACTAATCACGTTCTAACTATTTGTTAATTAATTGTTATTCTCTTGGACAACCAAGCAACGACTAAGTAGACAAGTCTTGGACAAGTCTGATTAACTATTTGTTGTATTCAGCGATGGGGGACTTGGGAGACGTGGGCTGCCTTAATGGGTTCATCTTATATGGACCTTTGGAATAGAAGTAGAATAAGGAGACGTGGGCTTTGGGCCTGCCCTGAGGTTGCAGCATAAGCTTCATCGGGCAATGATTATTTGGTGATGGCAGTTGAGATATTCTTGAGATGCCTTGAATAAACTTTTTCAATACATTAATGATTAAATAACCTAGAGAGTAGAAAGATTATCTATATCTATACTATTATTAAAAGTGTGAAGATTAAAAATATCCTAATATTTGAATTTAGTCTCTCATTAATTGTAAGGACAGAAATGTAATTTGAACAACTATTTTTTTCTTCATTCAAATCCCCTTCATTAAGTCTTATATTTAGGCTATGTTTGTTTTGAAGGAAAAAGGAAGGGAAAGGAAGGGAAAGGTAGGGAAATCTATACAAGGTTTGTAAAGGTTTCCCTACCTTTCCCTACTTTTTCCTTCAAACCAAACACAGCCTAAAGGTATTAACCCCTATTATATTCATTAATCCTATTCCTAAGTGCAGTATCCCTATTTTTGAATTTGGTCCAAACACAGTCTTAAGGTATTAACCCCTATTATATTCATTAATCCTATTCTTAATTGCAGTATCCCTATTTTTGAATTTGGTCCCTTTTTAATTGTGAGGGCACACAATGTAATTTGAATTACTATTTTTCTCTTAATTCAATTTCCTCCCATTAAATCTTATATTTAGGGTATTAACTCCCATTCTCTCATTGAATTCTATATTTAAGCTATTTTTTCCACCCATAAATTTTATCAATTAGGTCTATATTCAATGCTTTTTAATGATAAAAAAAACACATGCTTTTTAACATTGACCCATAATGAAACCGTTCTTCCATCCTGGTGGCAAATAAGCAATTCAACCATCTGGGTCAAATGAACCAATTTGTGATGTCATAATTAAATATATTTTTTCAAATAGAAAATTGGACACATCTCTAATGTTTTATATTAGTTATAGAGAAAAACAAGTGTGATAAATAATATTTATTCTTATTGATGTTGGAATGAAATATAAATTTAAAACCAATCCAAAAATAAAAGTATTTTTTGTGGTGGCAGATCAACAATTCAACCTTTCAACCCTTGATATCATAATTAAATAAAAAATTTTAAAAATACAAACCGCAAAAAATTATGTAATAATACAGAAATTTTGTAAAAAAACATTTATGTAATAATACAGAAATTATGTAAAAATAGTTATTTTTATTGATGTGGGATATAAAATATAAAATTTAATACTAACCCAAAAATGAAACTGTTTTTCCCGTGACAAGTCAACAATTTAACCTTTTAGATAATATGTGTCAACCCTTGATCTCATAATTAAATAATAAAAATAAAAAATATGAAAAAGTGTAGAAAACATATGAAAATAAAATACAAAATCTAAAGCTAATCCAAAAGTGAAATTGTTTTCATGTTTGGTGGTGGATTAACAATTTAACCTTTCAGGTCAAATGTATCAACTTATAATATCATAATTAAATAATAAAAATTCAAAAAGATGAAAACGCACAAAAATATATGACAAATAAAAATAAATTTTCGTAGACATAAAAATATAAAAAATTTTAAAAATATATTATTTACTATCATTATCATCATAAAAAATTTTCACATGAAAATCACTTAAACACTTGATCAATGACGATGGAAAGGTATGATACTGGAAAAACACACTTTAATCCATCAAGTTTTTTTACTAATTAGTAATTACTTACGATTGGTTACAAGTTTTTTTTAATACCTTTCCGATATCATATTCGGACCTATAAAACACTTTCTATGACTTTGGTTACTACACGTCATAAGCTTCCTCATCAAAACTCAAAAGTCAAAACAGAGCTTCAATTTAAAGGGGGCGTGGAACTTCTCCATCTCGCTCTCCGGTCGCACCTCTTAGTCTTAGACAAGCAAGGTTCCAGCCTCTCTCTCTCTCTCTCTCTCTCTAACATGTTGGATTCTACAGTGGAGTGGATCACTCTGGCTGCTTCCAACTCTCTCATCGTCTTCTGTGTCTGCAACTTGATTGTAGTCCTCCTACTCGTAAGCGGTTCAAAGCCCATTTCACATTCCGATCAAAAAGCTCGAATTGGAGCCTCAACGCTACGTCTCACCAATAAGAGAAATGTGAAATTAAGAGATGAAGAAACATTGCTGCTTTCCAAAGATATTGAAGCATCACTGGATGCCACCAACGACTCCAAGAACGAGGACCCAGGTGTGGTGGGCGACAAAGATGATGAAGAACAAGATGAGCTGCGGAGGAGAGTAGAGGAATTCATATACAAGGTGAACAAGGGATGGAAAGCAGAGATGTTGGGGACCTCCCCCTATCTTCAAGACTTCACTCTTCATAGAGAGATTTGCAAGGGAAGGAGGCGTTGACCAGCGGACGAAGAAGCTTCTGTTCAATGCTGCTGCTGCTGGTAGTCGTTGTGTAAGTAATATATATGAATATGATGGTTGTTCAATTCTTCCTTCTTAATACATTGATTGACTCAGCAATGAAACTTTGATCAATTAGACTTCACTGTGTTTAGACGGTTTGGGGCGTTTTGTTTTAAGCAAAGAGATGATGCGCCATGATTCATGTTCATGGTGTGATTCTTTGCTTTGCAGTTTGTAGTTTGTGGCTTAAATTCTCTCTGAATTCCCCCGTTGTAATATTTGCTTAATTGAGATATCAGAATTAAGAAATGAACCTGCACATGGTTGCCACGTAGGACAATGGAACCTCAACCATTCAACCTCATACTCATCCTATTAGTTTTTACCAAAAAATAGAAGTCATATTGTTATATCCTGGAAGCTTCTCTTTTGAAGTTTCAATGGATAATTAGTTCAAATCGTCTGACGTTCTCCTCTCCGAATACTGGGCCGAGGCCGACCACGATACACCAGAACAACTCTGTACACGTGGAATGACGTGGCATCAATATATATATATCTTAATTAACCCAGTAAGCTCCAATAATAGATTAGTACACTCAATATCATGCTTTTAAAAACCGGATCGGATCGGATCGGAAGGTCGGACTGGTTGCCCAAGAACTAGTCAGGTAACCGATTCTGGTTGATCTTAAAATCGCTTTTTTGGCCAAAACCATTGATTTTGCTAGGGCGGTCTAACCGTTGATCCGTTGACCCAGACAATAGTTTTGGCCATTTTTTATTTTATTTATTAATATCCATTTTTGTTTTTTAAGTCAGAATAGGTCATCCTTTTGAATTGATCGAATCATTCAACCTGGGAACTGGTTCCCAAAATGGTTCTGTATCCGGTCCAATTTTTAAAACCTTGATCAACATATCAAAGAGTAGGAGTGTTAATAGACCAACTTTGGAGTGGACCTTTTTCAAACCAAAATTAATTTAGATGGATTGGACGGACATTGAACTGGATTGGTCCAAAATGGCCTAAAATATTCATTAGATCGGAATGAACCTGGTCCATTTATAATGGACTTACATTGAACCAGATAAGATTGGACCAAATCCAGTTCAACTGTCTGTGGCCATCTGTAATGAATTCACTTTTCCCACCAATAAGTCACTTCAAGGTGGGGCCATGACAACAAATCAAAGGCTTTGATTTATTTGTCTCAGCGCAGGGCTATGACACTGGCAATGACACTGTGATAACAAATGTGAGTTGGTTTGGACTTCGGAGGGCGTTCACATTGCTGCTAAGGGGAGTGAATTGCCAAGCACTGTTTGGAGAAAAATCTGGAGAGCATAAACAAATTATTTTTCAGTCCTATTACTGAATTGCACAGCTATATGTTGAAAGGCTTGTTTGGGAGAATTGAGCTGAAGATTCAGTTGAACTAGCTGTTCAGCTGCTTTAAAGTGCTCTGGATAAACTATTTTAAAGAGCCCGAAGTGGGCAATCCCAAAAAGTGACTGATTAACAGCAAATTTGGGCTTTTTGGATTTTTCACCAAACATAACTTGTATTCTTTTGTACGAGGCTCAAACGTTGTGTTTTAGGCTTCAGCCCTCTCAAATGGACACCGAAGCTTCTTTCATTGGTTTCTTCAAAGCAGAACCACTAGATCCGTTCATGGGTCGGGACAGGATTTCATTCTTCATTAACAGATTTTTTTAAGGCCCAAATCTAAGCCTGGCCCTCATAAAAAGCCCGAAGCCCGGGCTCAAGCCCGAAGTCTAAAATTCATGCCACTGCTATTGCTGAAGCGGCTGAGCAGAGAGAGAGAGGGAGAAATTATAAAGAAAAAATAAAAAATGTATATATTAAATTATTAATATATATTATAATAAATATTATATAAATCAGTCAGGTCGGGCTTTTACAACAAATCCCGAGCCCGGCCCGGAACACAATTGGGCTTGGTGTTTTGGGCCCGAGGTCAGGTCTGCGGGTCTTACTACTTGTCCAAGTCTGACCGGGGTGCGGGCCAGGCTGGGCCGGGACGTTGGACTACCCGGCCCATGAACAGGTCTAAGCACCACTAAAGGCCTGTTTAAGTGGTCTTAAGTTTGATTCAGCTGCTTCCAAGAAGGCGTATGATGGTAGATTTGTAGATGATGAAAAATCTAACTCCCTAGCTATGTTTGGTTTGAAGGAAAATGTAGGAAAAGAATACAGTATTTGTAAAAGCTTTCTTACCTTTTCCTACATTTTCCTTCAAACCAAACATAGTCGCAAACAAAACTAGGAATGATCATTGGTTAGGATCAGGCCGAGGCCCAGGTCCAAGCCTGTAAATAGATTTTTTCTTTTCTTTTTTAAGAATTGAATACCAATTATAGTAGGAAATGACATTGCTGTTAATTTTTTACAAGTCATTTTTGGAATGGAGATTCATTTTTCTATTGAATTCCGTTTTCTAAGGAAATCATTAATTAATTTTTCCTTCATAAACGTGCAACCAAACAAACAGAGCCCAGCTTTACATGTGCAATTCAATACATTCATCTACATTCATCCCCCAAAGTCCAAACAGAATCATGACTCTCGTCACCTATACGTCTAGGCACATTGTAAAGCAGGACATCATCTCATATGGGTAGGAGAACTTAAATTATTTTTAAATAATTAATTTATTAATTTGTGAACAGATGTGGTTAAAGTTTGAAGTATCGATATATGTCGCATTGTATCATGTGTATTATATAAATGTCCAGAGTTTAGGAAACGATAAATACTAAGGGGGTGTTGTATGATTTTTTTTTATTAGTGGTTCCAAAAATAAATCAAAATCATTTTGTTTGAAAATAGATTGTTTCTTAAAACAATAAATAAATCAATAAATATGTTTTTAATTGTATATGTGTTTCGTTTTCAAAAACTAATTCTTGAATTTAGCTTTAAAAACATGTTTTCATTTGATTATTCAATATCATGTTCTATAAATCATATAATTTCTATACTAGAAAATTTGTCTTTGTTTTAAAAGTCAATATTTTGTTGATTTTAAAAACACGTATTGTTTTTTGAAAACCAACTTATTTTTCCCTTTGAAAACAAAAACAGAGTTTAAAAATATCTGTGAAATTTTTTTAAATGTTAGTAATCAACCTCACATAGCTGTCTGTGAAATATTCAACTGAAAATAAAAAATAAAAATACCAATTATTGGAAACTCATGATACCCAATTTTTGTGGGTATCCATATTTTGAACCTTGGCTGTGGTGTATTATACATGTTTTTTATCTATTAGAAAATTAAGAAGAGTTGTTAGATTGTCTAAAAAAATAAGAAAAGAAAGAAAGAGAACCAAGGCCAATCTAAAATATTAGATATCTATTGGATGCTTTGAAATAAGTGCAATAATTTTGATAATATGTGATTAGATCGATTCCACACCATCATCCCCTTAAGGCTGTGTTTGGTTTGAAAGAAAAAGTAGCAAATTCTTTCAAACCAATCACAGCTTAAATGACAGTAATAAAATACATGGAAGATGGAACCCACAATCATTTAATTTCTCACTGTGGGTCCCATATATTTTTCACTGGTGTGGGGTATTGCCACTGGTTCCACAGCCTGTTAATTAATTACAATTATCGCATTCAGCTAATCTGAATTTTAATTCAAGCAGTGTTCTTAGACCTGGCCATTTGAACCTAAGATCTGATCACAATCCTGGTTCTGACCAACACCACCAGTTATCCATGGGATACCAGTCTTTCCTATTATTTTATTTTTTGTTATGAATTGATCCATTTGACCTGGATGGTATTGTAACTGATGGTTTCAAGAGGACATTTTAAGGGGTGTCAGTTATATTTAAAAAGTCCGTTTCGAATTCGTGATTTAATATAATTGAATTAAATTTGGATAATTCGAATATCTAATCAGTCGAATTTAGATATGACATAATTCAATTTGATAAATATCTGAATTCGACCAATTATTTAATTTTTATAAATAATATATAAAATATTTAAATATTTTATATAATAACTAAATTATATAAATAATTTATATATTTATACAATTTAAATAAATAAAATATTTATCTTATATATTTATTAATTAGCTAAAATAATTAATTGGTCGAATTCAAATTTGAATATTGACGGTTATCGAATCTTTTATTCGGATTTAAATTTGGATATTACTTGATTTGATTCGAATTCGATCTATTTACACCTTAAACATCTTAATAACAAGTTGGTTTCATGTATGTTACATTTCTGACCAATCAACCTTATAAACAAGGCCTACTTAAACTGTTTCTTTCCCTCAACTTTCTCTTTCTCCTTTCTCACTTATATTTTTCTCTTTTTGTCAAAACCAAACAAGTGATTAACTACGACTCTACATGGATCAAAATATATCGTATACGGAGCACGCTATGTATACACACTGATCATCTATCAGTGTGATTTTAACCCAAATCATTTACTTTTAAAGTATGCTCCTAGACCACTAATAAGTCAAATAAATAATAATATATAATTATATTCTATTAAAATTTAGAAAGAATGATCTTCAAAATTAGTAAATGTTAAATTAATTACTAGTATTTTATAAAATTCATATAAAAATGTTTTTTAATCTCAAATTATTAAAATAATAATTTAATTTACATTAAATAACTAGTGTATTTATCATTTATAAAAAGCAAAAAATATTGTTTACAAAATATTTGAGAATTTAATGTATTTATAAATAAAATTTTATGATATATGTAGGTATCTACTACATTAATTGTAATGCATTTCTTCTTATGTACCATTAACATATGCATTTTCTTATGTATTTATACCTTATTTATAATTATTTCAACCTTAAACTTAGTGTTATCAATGCATTTGCAAGAATTATTGCAATTTCCTTGATGTATTGAAGTGTATCTACTAATATATAGACTTGTAATGTGGGTCATGCCATGCCACCACAACATGGATTGAAGGTGGCCCGGATGCCATCCGTGTTGTGTCGTGTTGGGCCTTGGGCCTTGGGCCTTGGTAGGCTGTGCTTGGGCAGCACGGTCCCCTTCCCAGCAGGTCAGGCCCGGTATGGCCTGTGGCCTAGTTCCCAATAGTGCCGGGTCTGAGGAACCAGGCCATGGCAGACCTAGCCTAGGCCGCTGGTCACCTGGTCCTATTTTTTTCTTTTCCAGTTTTTCTAAACTAAGAAAAAATAGAAAAAAAAAAAGTAACATCTAACAGCAGAAAATTAATATGAATAATAGCCAATAAGTTAGAAAAAATGTGAAAATTTTATTTCACTAAGAAAAAATAGAAAAAAAATGCAACATCTAATAGCAAAAAATTAACATGAATAATAGACAATAAGTTAGAAAAAATGTGAAAATTTTATTTCACTAAGAAAAAATAGAAAAAAAATAAAAATGTAACATCTAATAGAAAAAAAAACATGAATAATAGACAATAAGTTAGAAAAAATGTGAAAATTTTATTTCACTAAGAAAAAATAAAAAAGTAACATCTAATAGCAGAAAATTAACATGAATAATAGACAATAAGTTAGAAAAAATGTGAAAATTTTATTTCATTTCAAATTTAATGTGTACAAAAAAATAAAAATACATAGAGAAAAATAATACAATAGAGTTGAAGTAATAAAATAATAAAATTGAAAATAAAAGTTACAATGGGATTGGATTATTGGAAAATTAAAGATAGATTTAGTCAAAATACTCAAAAAAAAAGGCAAATATAGTCGTTGGCCTCCTCGAACTGCTATGCCGCACTGGTGCTGTGTGTGTCGTATCAGTATGATATCAAGGTCGTGTTGTACCAGCCTGCATGCCATGCCTCTAGGTCGTGCCTTGGAGGCCCAGTCCCCTCTGCAGCCTAAGCCCCACACAGAACTCTAACGATTCTGCCATGCCAAACATGGCCACCGGACCAGCCCACATTACAGTTCTCTATATCTTTTCATTGTATTCATGCATTTTGAAACCATATCTGTATCTAAGCTCACTGACATGATACTCAATTTAATTTCTTGACTAACCATAAACAACAATGAAAAAAAAGTGGTTAGAGTCAAAGAGCTTTGCCATTACCAATCATTCCGTTTTCCCATTTCTAGAATTTTGAATTCCACTACAAACTTATAATAATTCAAAATATCAAACATCTATTCAACTGTAGATGGGGTTAAGGATACTGACATGGACTGAACAGTTATTCTTCCAAATTTCTTTCTCGTGGGGCTGCTACACACCCACATCAGTCATATCACATACCTCAAATTCAGATTCTAATTTAATTAAGTGTACATAGTGATGACAATTTGACAATACCACCCCACCTAATTCAAAGACGTCTGCTGGCTGACATCTCCATTAAACAATATTTTATAAGATTAATCCTTGATTATTCAAAAATTAATGCACCTCATTTACGTCTAATTATGATATTACTCCGGTTTAAACTTTATAGTACAACCAAGGGGCCCTACATGTACGTGAGGAGGATTGACCGCTAAAGAACAAACCCCAATTCTTGGTTGACTGGATTGGTTAGTGGTGTAAGTCAAGTCAAGAGTATCTCATAGATTAGAGAATAATCGTTGTTTAATTACTAAGTTGGATGTTAATTAAGAAAAGAGATGAATTGGAAGTCATTAATTGATGGTTGATTAGGTTATGTTTGGTTGGATAGAAAAATGAGAGAAACGATGAGGGAAAGTTTTCTATAAGTTTTTTGAAATTGATAATTGAGAAATAAGGCTCCGTTTGATTCATGGGAATGTGGGTGTAGAGTCGGAATTGGAATGGATTATTCCGATTCTAACTGTTTGGTTGGGTGGAATCAAAATCCTATTTCCATTCTTGTTGGAGTGGCATTCCCCCATTTGAGGGAATGGCCATTTCCAGCCTCTCCCTTGAGAATGAAACCCTTTTCATGCTAATTCTAATTCCATTTTCATTTTTGTATGAGCCAAACAAACTATGGGAATGGATCATTTATCATTGCAATTTTGATTCTAGAGGATTTCGATTCCGATTCCGACTCTGAACCAAATGGACCCTAATAACTTTCCATTTCTATCTTATTTTCTATCAAACCAAACACATCCTTATTGTACTTTGGAACAACTGCTTGTGAGTATGACTCATGAGTTGCAAAACTTAATATACAAATAAAAGGGTTAATTAAACGTGTTTTATTTGTTGGAAACACAATGGATATTGTATATATAGATGATTCTTTTGATTGCATATTTACAATTAAGTATTTACAATAATAATCAAATTTATACATTGGCTCTGATAGAAAATTTCATCTCCAAACCCAAAAAAAAATAATAATAAAAGAGGGAAGATAATAAGAAGAACAAGATTTATGATAAAATACAAGACTGAGATTCCATGCATATGCACATATTTATTGATCAAAACTAGCATGAATTAATGGGTACCCATATCCTTGGACTGCACCCCTATTCCAAGAAGCAGCTTCTCTCTCACCCATTCAGCTCTCCATTCTTTATTGATCTTAGCAATGAATTCATCACAGCTTCCAGCTTCACTATCTTCATCATCTTCTTCATTGAGATCATCGTCGTTATCCTCATCATACCCATCATAACCATGAAAATCATCGTCTTCGTCATCAGAACAATCCTGAATATCATCTTTGCAATTCTCGTAACCATCAAGAGCATCACCATTACCGTTGTCATCATCATCAGAGTAATTCTCATCAAAACTATCTCTGTCATCGTCATCTACATCTTGTCTTTCCTCCTCCCTTTGATGTGCTATCGAAGGGAGTGACACAAACCAATAATCAAATTCTCCATCCGATGTCTTGGAACTACTTCCCAAAGATACTGCAACGATAATCAAGTTGCATATGCAAAACCTAAAAATGGGACTGGATTTCACCTTTAATATCAAAGCAAAGGCAGATAACAGAACACTGTGATGTTGGGAGATTGAAAGTGACAAAGAGAACACAAGAAGGGTGATGAGAGCTGCTGCCAGACACAAATGAAGAAATATGAGTGTAGGCCCTGCAAGCTTCATGCCCTTCTTCTACAAAGTAGTGTGTAATCTTTGAGATTTTTTGTTTCTTTACACAAATGATGAATTGGTTCCTTGGTCTTTATATAGAGCCTTGAAAGCAGATTTAATTATTAGACAAAAGGAAATTTTCCTGGAAAGTCACAGGAAGGGAAATGGTAGTTTGGAAGTAGAGGATTACTTAGGTCATGTTTGGGAGTGCTTAAAAACAAGTGTTTATTGGAAATAAGTGCTTATTTGGGTGGGGACAGGGGCAACACCATTAAGCACTAATTAGAATTTGGGAAATAAGCTTAAAATAAGTGCTTATTTTTTAAGCCCAAATTTTCAGCTTTTTTGAAGTGCTCATACAATAAGCACTTATTCATTTTTTTCTCCCATAATTGTCCCCAGTGAATTTTTATAATATCAATTATAACCATTTTACAAAAACAATTTTACAAAGGCACTTTTATAAAAGTATAAAATTACTTTTACAAAAGTAAAGTATTTTGCGAAAGCACTTTTATAAAAGTACTCATACGAAAACACTTTTGTAAAAGTACTATTACATGAAAGCACTTTTATAAAAGTACTTTTATGAAAACACTATTACAAAAGTATTTTATGAAAGCACTTTTGTAAAAGTACTTTTATTCATTCACTTTGGATTGGATATTTTAAAAATTTGAAAAAAAAATGAAGGACAAAAGAGTTACACTTGCTTATTTAAGTGCTTATTGGAGAAAATGACCACTAAACACCCAATATAAAATAAGTGTTTATTTTTTAAAATAAGCACTTAAAAAAATTAGGTGCCAAATGAAAATAAGTGCTTATTCGAATAAGAACACTTATTTTTAACATAAGCACTCCCAAACAAGCCTTATTAACATTTGTCATATATATAGTTTAATATTATAAAGTCTATCTTCTAGATTATTTTGACAAAGTATATAATAGGTATAGTGACATGAAGTAGCTCATTTTATAAAGTCTATCTTCTAGATTATTTTGTCTTGTCCCAAAAGACTTTTGATCGGTTGTCATTGGTAAGTAAGAGAACTAGCTCATTTTATGGTGATAAACTGCTCCAGCTTTCTAGTTGTGGATATGTGAATTTTCCATAGTAGACTTTCACTTTTAATTTGGTATATACATTTTGAAAACTAACTCATCAGTAGAGTTGAACCTTCTTCAAGACTTTTTTTTTTCCTTTTAATTAAGGGGACAAATTAGGACTTGTACCAAACTTTTATGAATTGAAAATTAAGGGTGGAAATTTATGTTAAGTAATACAATCGGCATAATTTGAATTAATACGATTAACATATTTAATTCTATAATTTGAATTAACACGAAATCAATATAATTAAGTAATTAACCTATTTAAACAATAAATAAATTTAAATAGTCAATCATCTATCATCTAAGCAAATTCATAAAAAACATTCAATATCATCATTATTTAAAATTTCAAATCATAGATAAATTATATTAACACATTTATTAATTGTGTTAAAATGGGCTGACATGATTCTGATATGAACATGATTAAATTAAACCTAAACCCACTAACTTCATATTGTATCAGCAATTAAGGCCCCTTTATCAAACCAATTTGGATCCGCTACCCACACCTATGACCTACCCACAAGACACTGTAGCCACGAATAAAAAACATCTCCCCTACTTGAAGAGTTTGGCTTCAAACCCATGCCCACACCGTTTTAACAGCCTTTTGCAACATTGTATTGAGAATATCTCCTATGCACAGAAATATTCTCAATGCAAGGCAGAAAAGGTTGCTACGAGATTTGCCCTGACTGAAGCCAAACTCCTACTTGAATGTTGTCATTCTCAGCAGAGGTTCCCGAGGATATAGTACAAATACAAAATATGTAGAGTGCAAATCCCATATTTTGTATGTATTTTGTATGTATATATTCGCATTTGTACTCTTTCCAAACTGAGCCTTAATTTCCTCTTTCTTTTGAGTCAATGCTGAGGGATCCATTTATCACTTTCGTTTTACCGACCTTTCCCTTCTTGCTTTGCTTAATGAAGAAATCACTCATCTGATGAGTGATGCCCTAGGCTCCCCGGATATATAGAAACAGAATTCTTGTTGAACATTCAAACTTAATTGATAGTAAACCAGTCGTCTTCTATCTTATTAAATTTACTTTGATGTGGTCTAATAGCCCATACATGATTTTTATCATATAGATTATAGACCACTTATCTTGGTAAGTTTGAATAATATAATACGATATGTTTTTCAAATAAACTAGGGTTTTAGTTTTTTCAGATAAAACTGAAACATTCATGATTTTTATCATATAGATTAAATTTACTTTGATGTGGTCTAATAGCCCATACATGATTTTTATCATATAGATTATAGACCACTTATCTTGGTAAATTTGAATTACGATATGTTTTTCAAATAAACTAGGGTTTTAGTTTTTTCAGATAAAACTGAAACATTCATGGCTGTTATGACTTTTGACTCTTCAGAACACATGCCCAATCCCTTTTCCTTGTTCCCTTCCAATTGTGGATATTCTAGGTGACAGTGAAGGATCACATCCGTCCACGTGGTAGGAAAGGAAGAGTTTATGCAATTCCAGGCATATATACGTGGCACTGTTCTACAAACACACTTGGCATGAGCATGTAAATATGTAATACATATTCTTTTCTTTTTTCTATTCTATTTTTCGTTAAGAAGCATTTTGTTTTTATGAACCAAATAACTCCACGTTTTGAAAATCCAAAATATACAACTCCCATGAATCTGGCATTGGTATCTTGTAATTCAGTAATTCTTTGATTCTTTCTGGGTCTCAGGTTCTCTCTAAATACTAATTCCATACCTGGAGAAATAACCCATTTTATATGGTTCACCTGGAAAAAAGAAAGGAAATTATTTTTGGAGGAAAGAAACCCGAATCCTTACTGGGCATCATTCTCTTTTTGCTATTATATTAGAAACAAATAAATAAAGAGAAACTGAAAAATGTAGCTACCTTGTCAGGGATCATCACCTAAGCAGCAATCTGCTTAAAATCATAATTGTATTAACTTCATAAATTTCATCTTCTGCCAAAATAAAATCAGTGTCAAACATAATCAGGTGACTTGGAAAATATCAAGGGTAAAACCCCCATGGTCCGAATAAGAAAAACACAACTTGGTCAGAAGAATAATGGCAACACATCATTCTCATCATTAATCTATCAAAACACAACAGAAAAAGATACATGATAACAAATTCATGTCAAAGCCCACCTAACCAGCCTACAGATCAAGGTCCTATCTAATAAATTACCAAACCTGAGTTGGAATTCTAAAGGCTGCAAAACCCCAACCCATCCATTAGCATCAACTAATCAACGAGTTTATATAGATAGGTAAGAAACAGAAGGTAGTGAGTTTCAATTCTCATCTAAGTTTTTCCAACACAACCAAGACCAAGGTACAAATCCTGTCAGAATCCTCAAGTTGAATGGCTTAGGTAAATCCTTCAGATTAACCCCCTGGCAAAGATATATTAATATCAGTAGCTGAATTCCTGGACTCTGGCATGGACTGTAGAGATGACCAATTGTCTGCACGGAAGGAAGATGAAGACGCAAGATTTGGCTTAGGTGTGGCTGAATTCTGCTGTCCCTGACCATTATAACCCTCTTGCAACTCTGCATTAGGAACCGGAATAGCAGTGGTTGGTGTGACAGTTGACGTAACCTCAATTTTCTGCTTCTTGGGTTTGTGCTCTAGTTGAGTGCTAGGCAGAAAACTTCCCACCACAACCTGGAATTAAACATTACAGAATTTAATACAAGTATTGGCTCTTGGAATGTAGCCAAAACACAATGGAAATGATCATGTTATTCAATGTAGAGACTCAAGATTGATCAGCATTCCCAGGGTCTGCATTTCTGGCCATAGAAATTTGATCCTTTAGAAATTGACTCATCACATCTTAACCTAAGGTGGCTAAAAGCAATTGCTTAAATCTATTGGTCATTATATCGAATTGATTTACAATCCAAGAAGGTTTCCCTCATCTCGGTGCAGTGATCCGAATTTGCAAAGCCAAAAATGAAGTCCAATAACACAGCAACAAAATTTAGAGTAATGCATTCTGCAGAAACAATTACCTGCACTGGGCTAGCAGCTACTAATAGGCCAGCTACCCCTCCTCCAACAACCCGGCCATCTGGGCTTGACAATGACACACTCATTCCACCAGATCGGCTCCTAGTTCCTCCAGTCTCTGAGGGCATGAAGGATCCAGACAATGAAAGTATCTCAAAACGACCCTACAAGAACAACAGGAGATACATCACTGTATATTATGACAAAATCAGAAAAAGAGGATCATAATTAGAGGAAGCTAGACAACAACCATGATTATGGACCAAATCAAGACTCTTACATTTCAAAACCTGTACATTCAAATGAGATTCAGATATCTTGGAGGGTCGCGTCCATTTTCCCTTAACAAGTACCCAAAAGCATGCAGATTCCAAACTCCGTTGAGCACTAAAATAAGTCCATAATGTTTACTGAATTTTGTGTGTTATTCTATATTATATTTTTGCATTGCATATAAATATTATAATATGACACATACAATACATATTATATGTAATATCTTGTATCATCATCACCATCTAAACCTTATCCCAACTATATGGGGTTGGCTACATGAATCCTGTTTCTCCATTCTGTTCTGTCCAGTGCCACATCCATCATTCAATTATAGGCACTTAAATCATTTCTTACTACTTCCAAGTTTCACCCAAGTCCTTTTCAGTTTGCCCCATCTCTTCTAGCCCTTTCAACTCGTAACAGTTCTTCTAACAGGTGCTGTAGATGTTTTTTTATGCACATGAACAAACCAACTCAGTCTACTTTCTCTCGTTTTATCACCTATTGGAGCTACTCTTAGGATCCTTCATATGACTTTTGTTTCTGACCCTGTCTTTTATCCGGGCCCAGGATTATATTTAAAGCCTGGGATCCAGGCCTGGACAAGCTCCAATGTCTGGCCCAGCCCAACCTGGGACCAGGCCCAGACATGTATTATCAGGCCCAGGGTGCAGGCTGGATCAGACACGGGCAGGACTCAAAGCCACTAAATGCCTTGTAAAACCCAGCTCAGTCCATGATTAGCCATAAGCTGTACATTGGACTATACAAAACGTGCTTTCAAAAAATTAAAGAAACAGTTTCCCAAGATGAAAAAACCATTGTGGTTGGACTCCTTGAGACTGCTTCCAAATACTTAGGCGTGAATATAAAGGGACTGTCAGATAATTTTTGTATTGGCGTAAAAGTTGGATACAGTTGTTTTGTTCAAAATTTCTTTGATTCCTTTCCTTCCACACCATCCAAATGATTGCAGCAGGGAATATACTCCACAAGCACATGATTCTCCCTCTTCTCATCAATCACTGTATAGATCCTAGGAATAGCTGAATTAAATAGCCAGGTTGGCATGCTTGCATATTGAAGCAAGAGAAAGCCAGACCCTAGTTGATGAGTGTCAATTGGGAAGACGAAAACAGCAAAGAAGGTATCATTGGTAATTGAACTTAAAATAAATCCTAGTCCTTCCTGTCCAAGATTGGGTACACTGAGAAGACCATCAATAACATGCAACCCCCTTTAGATTTCCATGCTGTTCATTTGTATGCCCACACACAGGATATGATCTATGGTTCAAGATTGAGGCCCTGTTTGGTTCGTGGGAACAGGGATCTGGAATTGGAATCAGAATCGGCTATTCCGATTCCAACTGTTTGGTTGGATGGAATCAGAATCCCGATCCCATTCCTGCTGGAATGGCATTCCCCCATTTGAGGGAATGGCCATTCCCTGCCCCTTCCTTGGGAATGAAATCCCATTCCTGCTGATTTCAATTCTCATTCCCATTCCTGTCTGAACCAAACAGACTATGGGAATGGACCATTCCGATTCCGATTCAATTGTGAACCAAACGGACCCTGAGAATGCTGAGCAAATCATCAAAAAAGTGGAACCCTGTTATGGACGCCTTCCTCGGGAAGACGTACCATCGCCGCCGGCAGCAACAGGCCCCGGGCCCACCGCCAGCAGCAGCAAGGATTCAGTGATGCTCATCCTACCCAGTTCGGCAACAGCAGCCTTATCTAGATTAGATTAGCTCATTTTGCTTGTTCTTATCTTATTGTTCTTATCTCTTATCTTATCTTGTTAATAGCTTATCAGATTAGGATTAGCTTAGCTTATCTTATCTTGTTAGTAGCTTATCAGATTAGGATTAGCTTATCTTATCAGATTAGGATTAGCTTATCTTATCCTTAGCAAGATAAAACTGGAAGTCTCCCTATTCAGCAAGGAGACTCCCTTTGATTAGGACTCTTGTAATCTCCTATTTAAGGAGACCCCATTATTGAATGAGATAGGAAATTATTCAGTCAAGAGTGAGTTAGGAGAGTTGGTGATCTCTTGGACAAATCACCGAAGGTGCCAAGATAGGTTCATCACGAGCAGGAAGGAACAAGGGAAAACAGGAGGTTTTCCCCGTGGACCGACCCGTGACGAGATCCTATTCCTAGGCCCGCAACAAACCCCCTCTGTATCTCCATGTGGTACATTTTCATCTATGCCTAAAGGAGAAGTGATCATCTAGCAAGAGATCTAGCTGATATTTAGAAAACCATTTTCCATAAATCTACATGATCTGCATAAATGCATGTGCATGCATGCAATATTTATGCATTTATTTTGAAACAAACAATTGGGCAGTACGTATATAGTCTTTCACAAATTGCATGAACCAAAAGAGAGAAAAAGGTAAATCATTTCGAGAAATGAGGGTGGATGAACAAACCTCATATGTCAAAGTACCTCCACAAGAATCAGGCTGTCGAAGTGTAACATTGGAAATCACGCCATTTGCAGAAAGAATACAAATGGCTCGAGGACCTTGTTGAGAAAATGATATGATCTTCATTGTGATATCCTAAAACAAACAAGAAAGTTACTAAAATAACAAAATACTTGTACAAGAAAGAGACAAAGTTAATGCAATGCTTAAAGTCATTGGATTTTAGCATACAATTCAGTTAAAAAAAGAGAAGAAAATTTTTGGGATGTTAGTAATATTGTAGATATTCCATGCATAATCAGTAGTCAGTTGCACAATTCAGAAATTAATTGTAAGCAAGTATTGAATCTTCTATTGTTGTTCCTATCATATTACTCTTCTATTAGTATTATATATTTATATGTTCTCTCTTTTTTTTTATTAGTCATGGATTCTTCAATACCGTAACAGACAAACTTCATTGATATCATCATTCATACTTCACAAAAATGAAACATCCAAACTCAAAAATAATTGTGATGCCTTACCGATCCAGTAGTTTTCATGGCAGTTTCAGGTATAGTCAGAATACTCTAGTACCTACCTACTAATGATGACTCGGTAGGTTCTCCGGCAAATTATAGCGGAGACCTGGGATCCAAATCCTGTTGCTACCAAGGGTTGGGGGGTTATGGGTCCCCCCCCCCCCCCTTCCAGTTGTATAGCACCATAAAACCAGAAAAAAAAAAAAGAATACTCTAGTACCAAATTATTATATTGTTGGAAGAAGAAAAGACAAAGCACATTATGATTTTATTTTTTCGATAATTAAAAACATGTTATGATTATCAAATGTAAAGTCAATAACTATTAGACTTTTCAAATGAGAACATTGGATACAGAGTCAAAAGTAATCAAGAAATTAATGTAGGTTTTGAATCTGAGGGTGGCCACTGGCCACTTTGTGCATGACAGAGGTTAGGTTCATATCCATTCCATCCCTCCCAAGCAGAGTTGCATGAAAACAAACACATGAGACCAGAATCTGATGCGTGTCTGAAGTCTGACTTGGAAAGATGAAAATATAAGGACTTGTAGACATATATAGAAAAGTATAAACTATTAAAATAGTACATTTTTTTTTAATTTCATATTACAGGATAAGGTTTCAAAGTCCATCTTTGTTATTCAACAATGTTTTATAGGAAAAATAACATTTATTGTGTACAGTAACTGTCCATTTATGTCAAATAATAAAAGCAAGAGAAAAATGTTATGTAGAAGTGTCCATCAAGAATCCACGGAGGGTACACATCCAACATGTCCAACATGGACACTTCATCTTTTTAAAAGAGTCCATGCAACACTCGGCAAAGCACCCAAAAGTCAGGACCAGCATTGAGCAAAAGCCTTCTGTTTTTCTGTAGTGATGTCCATATGCAATGGACCAAAAACTTTTGTATATATTCCCTCAAATATTGCTAGCCTAAAGACCGTTCAGCAACTTGAAATTTAAGATATAAAATTTACAATCTCATATAAGACATCAAATAATATGGAATATGATATACAATCAGTGATCATGAAAATCAATTAAGAAGCAAAGAAGATCACTTGGGCATGTAATATCAAACTTTCAACTACTTAAACAGATCTTTTCTTTTTGTAGAGAAACAAGCAGATCTTTTTTTTTCTTGTAGTAAACTGCTTAAGCAAATCTCATTTGAACAGAAAGAAATAACACATCATTGTCATTCTCCCAGGTTATAATGTATAGATTTCTTTCTTAAAAATCGATTGCAACACCTAAGCATTGTGACCTCTTGATGCAAGTTGTTGCCTAGAGCCCTAGGCAACAAACACTCATTGATATCCAAAACTTTAAAATGGGAACTCAACAATAAAATTACAATATAAATGATCTATGCAGTATGATATTTTCAGTTACCAACCAAAACAATTATTGCATATAAAACTGATATAGGTTTTAAACCCAGTTGCATGGACTCTCCTAAATGGATGAAGTGCCCATGTTGGACATGTGCCAGAGTCCAACTCTCCATGTTCTTAAGTGATACACCGATACTTCTGCATAACATTTTTCTTTCACTCATTGCTTATTTGACAAAAATGAATAGCTATTGTACACATTGAATGCCATTTTTTTCTACAGAATGCTGCCATGTAACAAAGATAATCTTTTAAGAACTTCTATAGTTTTATAATGTTGAAATTCAACAAAATATGGAGTACTTCAATAGTTTATGCTTTCTTATAGACACATCCATAAGTCCTTTTTTGTCTTTCTGGCTAAGATTCCTGGGCACATGTCAGATTCTGGTTCTCGTGTCAGTGTCCACGCAACACCCAAAAAATGTTAGAGCAATGAAAAATATTTCATCAACCAAAATACTGATTTTCAAGTTACATGTCTAGCAGATAAATGCTGATCATGCCAACTAAAGAGTGTGCAGAACTGATCTGACCCAATTTAGGACCCAGATAATGTCATAATATCCAAATGCTTAAACCAATGGTGTGATACAGGCTTCAAAACATTGCAAAAACCCTCATTTGAAATAATTATGTATCTATATTGACTATATTGCAAATGCTTTTAATGTAAAAGGGTCATTACCCAATGATGGTCCCATCCATCTGAGGGTCTTGGGAGGGATAGAATGGATAAGGACCAAACCTTTGCCAGTTTGCCCTTTTTTTGCATAAAGTGCTGCTCTCAGACTCAAAGCCAATATTAATGCTTGTCAAGTGTCAGCCTGAAATTTTAACGTCGCACTAACCAATGGCTCCTAAAAACATGTCCAAAAAGTGAGGGAAAATGCATATGATGAGATGGATGAATGGATAGGACCAGAAATGAAGTAATTAGAAGGAACCTAGGAGTTTTCAACCAAAAAAAAAAAAAACTAGGAGTGGCTCCAATAGGTGAAAAAATGAAAGGAAGTATACTAAGATGGTTTGGTCACATGCAGAGAAAATCATTAACAGCACCTGTAAGAAGTGATCTGTTGCAAGTTGAAGGGGCTAGAAGGGCTAGGGGTAGACCAAAAAGGACATGGGACGAAGTAGTAAGAAATGATTTCAGTGCCCATAATTAAAATGAAAATGGCATTAAACAGAACAGAGTGGCAAAATGGGTTTCTTGTAGCAAGCCAACCCCATATAGTTGGGATAAGGCTAGGATGATGACAATGACAGCAATGACTAACCAGTTACCAATGGCTCCTAAATAATAATATCTTATAAAGTACAATATATTACCTAATAAATCAATAACCATTGACAGCCTAGACACTATAGACATCACAGGATTCCTACATATGCAATGTGGTCACCTATGATATGTTTTAAGCACACTAGATATGATATTAGTTTACTGTTTTTGAAAACCAGACAATGCTAACCATAGGAGCAGGTCAGACAGGAAACTTGCCCAGTATAAGGATGGTCCATGTTGAACTGGAGGTTCTAAGAGAAAAATTGCTTTTTATCAGATGAGCAACTAGACTTCTAATACACTTGAACAAGCTATCTTGGTTATGCCCATATTTTTACAAATTTTATGTTAAGAAATTCAAGCAACTTGACTTATATTTTTTATGCAATTAAATATAGAATTAGTCATTATTGGTTTATAGGTTTATCACAAGCATTCAAAATGAAATGTTCCCATTCTAAGTAATTTTCCACTTTCCACTCATGTCATCATGACTCATGAGATTAGCCTTTCTCCCTTTTTATTTCGGCTTTTTGTATATCATATGAAAATTTCCATTTATTGTTTTACTTTATGATTTTCTAATGTATTTAAGTCAGTTTTGACTGGTCCAGCTTGATTTGAATTGGATTCTATCAGTTTCACAAGTTTTCTGATCAGAGATTAGTGCAGTTTATACACAGTTGTTTCTATGATTATTACAGCTAATCTAATATTTCTTAAGATCCAATCAAAAGCTTCTGTTAGTTTTGCATGTTTATCATCAGCATTGCATGGGGTCTACCCTCTCCCCCAAGTTTTTCTGATGTAAACAAACATCTAGAATACATTATGCATTCGTTTTTTTTCCTATAGAACATTCCTAGGTAGCAAAAACAAACTTCATATCTATGATGCCCTTTACTATAGGTATATAATGTAAAGATTTAAAAGAGACCTATTTGTTACTAGTAGCTATTTTTTATTCAGAAGTGTCTATGAAGCCTGATTCTGTATTCACTTGCTGAGCCAAAATCCACAAACGAGTTAAATTTACATCTCACATCCATACTACCACTAATATTTAAAATTTCTTTTACGTCTCAATTTTCCTTTTCTATCATGGAATTATCTTTTTATCATTCTTTTACATCTAAAATATCATTTCTCAAGACTTATGTTTTGCCCAATATAATTAAATTCCAACAAGTCTATATTTTTATAGTGTGATTTGTTAAAACATGCTATTTTACATGTTTTGAATCTCTAATTTAATAAAATTTCTCATTACTTATAAAAAAAATGCTTTTTTACATATTTCAAGAGTGTTAATGCTACAGAGTACATCTAAAAGTGTGCATGCAGTATCCAGTGTCATATCCAATAAGTATCATGTCTGACACCATTACACTGGACATATACAGGTATCTAAGTATTGTAGTTTATTACCAACATTGCATGGGTTCCCTGAAATGGAAGAACTGTACGAATCAAAGATATTCCAGAATTGCAAACACTCCATGGGTTCTTGAAGGAGACCTGTTCATAGTGATTACTTCTATGATACTCAAACAACTGTATATGCCTAGCATACCAATGCCAAATTCATTATTGAATATTGCATGGATACTTCTAGATGTATTCTATAGCATTAACACTTCTAAAGTATGTAAAATGGAATGTTTTAACAAATTATGTTATAAAAGAACTGTTCATCCTAAAAATTTAATTAAATTTGGCAAGACATAAGTATTCAGAAATGACATTAGCTTCAAAAATTGGATATAAATGCATACAAGCATTTTACATGGGAAGCCCATACACATATCAATGCTCAGGATTTTAGGAAATGGAGATTCATATCCCTGTTTCCCATATCTGTATCTGAGCATCATAGGATTTCTTTTCAACTTTCCATTTTCTGATCATGAGACTATCTTTTTTTCCTTTTTAGTTTCTTTCTACTCTGATACTGTACTACTTTTCTGATTATAATTATATTTATATTCATGATTATTTCATAAAAGAATATTGGTTCAATCAATATCCAACTGTGTTCAGACAAGAGATCAATCAACCAGTATGGAAGTTTGTTGACCAGTCACCTGTGCAACTTCAAAATAACAGTTTTGACGATTCTTTCTTTTTTTAGCCATGAAACTGTTTTCCACAACTGAGGATACATTCTACAAGATTATATAGACCCTCTTTAATGAGAGGATTATCCATGTCAAATACATAATGTATTTGGAGTTTTGGACACCACCTAGGTTCTGGAAGGATTTTTGCATAATGTTTTCTTTTCTATCTTCCTTTGATTTCAAGCTTAAATATATGAATTCAAAGAAATATAATTATTTACTAGTAGATTTTTTTTGTTTCTTTGCACATGTCCCCGAGATAAGGCTTAGATGATGATGAATGCAAAGTTTTGTATCCATGCAACATCATTATCACTAATACATCATATCAGATGCCATTCATGTTAACTGTCCATTTCCACTTTATTCCTCGTGATATTTTTTTCCTTTATGTTTTCTTTTTATTTCGATGTTACAATAATTTGCCAATTATAATTATATTTTATATTTGATTCATAAAAATCGGTTTGTTTGCTCAATCCAACTGGGTCAAAGCAGGGTTCAACCAATTTGTAAATTTTCCTGACCAATCCAAGTGCACACATGCTTTTCTATAATTAAGCCAAAAAGGAGAAGAGGCATGCTACAGCTCCCACAACCAGATGTGAAATAAGAAAAGAGACCTGGCAGATTTCAGAACTAACGAAACTATATTTTTTCTTTACGTATACCTCGCCAGCAGCAACAGTGATGACATGAGGCGTGAAATTTGCACCAACAGAGCATTTAACCCAGTCACCTGCAAAATCCTTTTTTAAGAAATCATGAAATTCAAATAAAAATATTCCTACTCTGCAATGAATTTCCTAGTGCATGCATTCCTGTGATAAAAATGCAGTCTTAGAGCCAGGCCTAAATTCTATTCTATCAGAAGAAAGAATGTGCTATGATTTACAGAGAGAAAATTTTAGGGTCTTCCAAATTTGACTCAAAGTCATCAAGTGGCATTTACAGATTATTGGAAAAAACAACCCTACTCAATAAGGCAGCCTTCCTTTTTGTTATAAATTACTCAAATACCATGAAGCTTATTTTTATGCCATCACATGCTTAAAATTGCATTTTTAGATGAATTGTTGCCTTCTTATGGTCAGTGATCACAGATTCATTCTTAAAGCAATATCAGTACTTACAAATGACTCAGTTTTCAAATAATCAATTGTAACTTGTAAGTGAGCTTCTTTCCAACGTTTCATTTAAGTGAAAAATACCAGGATGAAAAAAAGGGGATGGGGCTGTTCAGAAAATTATTCAACGAGTCCAATTTATGAATTCTGCTCTGATGTTTCCTGCTTCGGCAAGAAAAGAAACTAGAAAAGACAACCTAAATGGATCTTTTTTAAGCAGGGAGAAGGATAGGCCAAAATCACATTACGTCCTGCAGAGAACAAGTTTCATTAGTTGGAATTAAGAAATTCACTGCAAAACTGAGCACGTATAATGCACAACATATAAGGATAGCATAGAAGATCTCCTTATTTGGGTCCCATTGTGAAGGAATCAAACAAACAAACCTAAGAACCTCTGCCAATCTAGCTACATTGCTAAGACACCATAATTTCTGCAGTAGAATCAAGAATGAGGCACCCCCCTCCCTCCCCGAGAAAAAAGAATGAAATGCATATATCATAAATGTCAATTCTTTGGCCTGTTTTCACAGAACAGTCTCACATAATGTTTTGTCCTTCTCTTAAGAAGTACTGTCACAAAAAGGCAAGAAGTGCCAAATCTTACACAGAAGAGGAAGATTCCCTGATTCCACATCAACCCTACAAAAGTCTACCTCTTTATCAGAGCCTTTCCAGATCTGAGAGGGGCATCCCTGCAAAGGTCCCACATCAACCCCAACAACGATCCTCAAAACCTCGAACGTAAAACTCGGAAGTGAAGTATAAAATCTAAAGATTAACCCGACCACGAAACCCAAGCAAAAAAAACTGCGAAATTTCACATAAGACAAACTCAACCACCGAAACTACAGCAGATAAGAAACTAAAACAGTATCATGGTAAGTAAAACTCATACTCTAAACTTAGAGGAGAGTTCCATTACCTAAATTCTCGACCTCGAACTTGGGTTGCTCTCTGTTGATCAAACCAACTGGCCGCCCTCTACCCCGCTTCCCGGCCGAGAAATTGCTGACGACCGGCGGTGCCGATGACGAAATTGGAATCGGCGATAACGCCAGGGAAACGGTCCCACCGGGACCGTACTTCCTAGGCCTCCCTCTTTTCTTCTTCATTCCAGTAGCTGCCATCGCCACATTAACCTGTGTAGCCGCCACGGCTGCCGAGGTTGAAACCTGTGGAGGGTTATCCGTTCTTGCAGCTACATGGAAGTTGGGTGGAGCATCTGCTCCCATCACAGCAATTCCAGTGCTCATTCCTTCTCGTGCTTCCATTTATCTTAAACAAAACCCTAAAAACAACCCACAGAAAATGCAGATTTTAATTAACGAAACACTAACACACACAAACAACAATCTTCAAGCTTCAAAAATGAGCAGTTATATTAAACATACAAACTTAACCAATAAACAGAAAAAATTAAAAAAAAAAAAAAAATAGAGCACTAGGATTCCCCATTGCAGAGCAGAAAGATACCTTCAATGGCTACTCGTTAACATTTGCAAAACAAAAAAAAAGAAAAAAAGAAAATACAATAATTCTATGTTGCAGTGAGGTATGGCTGAATTAATTGAAGATTGTCTTCATTGTTGCCAAATTTCTCTACTGCTCCGACAGATTCTCGACTTACATGTAAACCGGATTTCGGGTCCGAAAAACCGCTAGCCGTTATCGTTCGAAGACTGGTTTGCAAGAAACTGGTTTGCAAGAAAAAGAGAAAGAGAGTGAGAGAGAGAGAGAGATCAAAAACGAAAAATCAAACAAAATTAAATTAATTAAAATATAAAATTAAAATGAAAACAATATTTTAATCTCAAAACCCGAAATATACGATTTGGTTGAGTAAATGGTTCGCGTCCGTAAAAAAAAATATAGTATCATTATTAAAGGGATTAAAAAATAAAAATAAGTAATAGATAATAAAAAATAAAGAAATTTCGAGAAAAAGCAAATGGCTTTTTTAAATTTTATTCTTTTTTATTAAGCTTCCATTTAAAGCTGCCAAGTAACGTTGGAGCCCCGCCCTTTTTCCTACTGCTGGCTTGCTCTGCTCTTTGTCTCTTTCGGCACTTAAAAAGATGAAAATAAAAGTCCAAAAATGGTCTCCTATGTTTCGAAAACTACGAAGGGTAACCACGCGAATTATGAAAAAACAGAAAAGAAAACGAAAGGTCGTTTGTTTGGTACTTGGGTAGTTGGAAGGGCCGTCGTATATTGTCTGATGCAATCGGAATTTGCTCCTTAGAGATCGCACCTTACAACGACCTTGCATCCCCATTTAATCGTGTACTGGGAATATCTCCATCAATAACAACACAAATCATGAGAGATGTTCTCGATGCGCGGCTGCAAACATTGTGAGGTTGGAGTCTGAAGCGGTTTGTAAGGATGAGATCCAGACTCTGTCTGATGTCTGAGCGAGTTCTCAATCTCTCGTATCTCATTTTTTGTACGATTGCGATGTATACGAACTGGGAATAATAGTCCACAGCAGCCGGACCGTACTGGACCAATAATGATACGCCACGTCAGCGTTGAATATACCGGCGCACAGAGCTGACATGTTGCATCATGATTGGCCCAGAATTACAATTAACCACCAATGTTGGATGCGAAATATTTTTTCATACTAAACCCTTGTTTGGGAGTGCTTAATGGATAAATGTGTTTATCCTAATAAGCATTATGAATGTTCGTAAAAATCACTTCGTTCAAACATGTATAGTAGATATTTTGAAAATTATGTGGTGGGCCAAGACAGGCCGAAAACACAACAAGTGCTTTTTTAAAAAGCGCTTGAAAAGAAAAAAAGAAAGCAAAATTTTGAGCTTTTTAAAATGAGTTTATTTTCTGAAAAAGCACTTATTTAGGCTCATTTCCCAAATATGCATAAGTGCTTATGGGTATGGTCCCAGCCAAAATTAAGCATTTTTCCAATAAGTATATAAAAATAAACACCCCAAACAAAGATTTAACTCATGAGACTCAAGAAAAATGATAATGTCAAACACATTTTGAAAAATAGAAGTGGCTATAGCAATTGCCAAACATTTTTTGAACGATTCCAAGTTTCCAACCTATCCCATAGTGCTCCTGCAAGACAATTTCATGAATAAGACAAATAAATGAATTATTATAAGATGATTTTGTGAATGACATTGCTAAAATATATATAATATTGATTGATGAGATATAATTATATAAATAAATGGGACAAATTTGCTCAATGAGTCACACACCAAATTCACTGGATGGACCAATGAATATTTATTTTATTAGCCTTACTAAGCAAGCAAACTTGAATATTCAATTAAAAACCTTCCCCCTTCACCGTCTTCATGTAGAAAATGAAAATACTTTGGACATTTTTTGATTCCAGTTTGGAATTTTCAATGGCAAGGGATATTATGTGATGAGCGGGGTGCATGGTTAGATATGATGATAATATAAGGTTAATCCCTTCACCCTATGAGACTATAAATTTTGCTAATGTTTTCATATATGCTTATAATAAAAAAAAAAAATCAAGAATGGGTTTTTTCCCTTTTTCTTTCTTTCTGGATTCAAAGTTGACCAGTAATTCAATATATGATAGTGGTTGATATGATAGCCCGCTTCCAAGTTTTAGATAGAGATTAATTTGAAAGCTAAGCAAGAGGTTGATAGATTGTTGGAAGTGTGTAGTGATAATACCAATTAACTAACCTGAAAAGCTTTGAAACCTTAAAATATATATATTACAACCTTAGTCCTCTGAAAATTTAAGAGGGAAGTTGGTCATATATTGCTAGATGGTCCTAGGTCATCAGTTGTCAATTACCATATCTAATTTACTTTGTATTGTTTATTATTATTATTATTTTTTTGCTATTATCATTTCTCTCTAGGGTGAAATTAACCAGAGCAAGAAGATATCATGGTTTAAAATATCGATACACTTGATATACCGGTAGAGGCGTATCGGGCCATTTCGGTACTTTTTTTTTTCAAAACCAGTTCAGGGGGGTCAATTTAAGGCACCTCCACCCCTTGAACCAGTCAAAACCCTGATACATCCCTACAGGGGGTGTATCGAGGAGCTCCCAAAATGATACGTATCGACCGACATGGGCCAATACATGTTGATACTTTGAACCTTGCAAGATATTATAAACAATAAGATGAGAATAGATGAATCCCACCAATGGATTTAAGAAAAAGTTCATGTAGATTAACTATAACATGAAAGAAAGACTAAATTTTAATTACACCCAACAAAATAACCCTAGCAATAGCATTACTTAATGCTTGTGAATTTATTCAAGTAAAAGATTTGTTCATTCATACTACATTTGGTATTCTTTACAAATAAAAAAAAAAAAATTAAAAAGATACTACATTTAGGGGGTGTTTGACAATGTGAACGTTTTTGTTTTCACTTGTTCTCTAACTTTGCTTTTGTTTTGACAAGTGAAAACAAAAATTATATTATGATATTATGTTGTTTAAAATAAAAACATATTTTCACTCTAAAAACATTTGAAAACAGAAAACACGTGCACAATCAAGAGCATGTTTGTATGTTTTTTTGTTTTTCAGAAACAATTTATTTCCAAATTAGATGGTTTTGATTTGTTTTTAGAATTGGTAGCAAGATAAACAATTCATGATAGAGAATATCTCCTTAGAGTTTACTTAAAGAAGTGATCTTGCTCTCTGAGTTCCGAGTCTTCATATACATGGATAAACTGAGTTTCCCACATGTAGGGAAAAGGAGAAGAAAAGAATTCCTTTGTAGGTCTCTGCTATATATCAAATGTGCCCAAACTTCAAAGTTCATCTCAAATATCAAGTTAAATTCTTAGGCAAGAGATATTTGAACTCTGATCACCCATGTTATAATAAAGCAGTCCATGTTGCAAGATATTACAATGTGAGACTCAATATTCCTTGAGAGACTGTGTGTTGGTATAGTGAGAGAGAGAGAGAGAGAGTGCTAGTTGTTTAATGTTATCAGTCACTAACTGTAATCAAGGATCAAAATTTCATCACTTATCAGCCCGTTTCGGTCGATAGATATCATATGGGAGCTTTCTCGATATACCCTTACAGGGAGTGTTTCAGGTCGGCAAGTGGTTCAGAGGGTAGACCGGCCTTAAACCTGCTCCTCTAAACCAGTTTCGATAAAAAAAAATAAAATAAAAACAGTACCAATAACCTTGACTGTAATTAGTTCCCGAATTATGATCATATTGATGTCTTATGGATTGTTTTATTATTTTAGATAAAAAGATTCTTCAATCTTAGAAAAATGCATTCAAGCACATTTAATTTATACAAATGAAATTCAAAAAAGATCACTATATAAATGTCTGCTTCCTTTTTCTCCAAACTCTCCCAACACATATGATGAGGAAAGAAAACAATTATGCTAGCGAAAAGACAAAGAAACCATGGTTTGTTTGTTATCATACAAGTCAAAAACATGGGGTGTTTGTGTTTCCATCTTTTTCTGTATCATGATTCATGATCAAGGGTGTGCGGTGTGTCCTCTTTTATCAAAAATGGAATGCGCTCAAATTAATCCCCATTTTATAACCTTTTATTGTGCTTTCCTTGCATGACTTTACTTCAAATAATTATGCAGTGCTTAGAATCTTTCGTTGCAATAATTATACCACCCATTACTTTTTTAATAGGTTAAACACTTTTTTATTATAACATATTTTAATTTTTTATTTGAATAGCAAAAACTAGGATAAAATTTTTAAATAGGATCACTAGCAAACTTATCTTTATACTATCTTTATTTCTCAATATAATAATAATAATAATAATAAGTATTATTATGTTTATTATGTTTATACTTATCTTGTTGCCATAACATTATTATAAGCATTAGGTGTTAATTGGTAAACATTTTGATGATTATTTTATGTTTTGATTGAGAAAATGGACAAGTAATTATTCATTACATTAGGCTATGTTTGGTTTGAAGGAAAAGGAAAGGAAAGAAAGGGGAAGGTAGAGAAACCCATACAAGGTTTCTAAAGGTTTTCCTATCTTTTCTTTCATTTCCCTACTTTTTCCTTCAAATCAAACACAGCGTTGGTAAAACATATTTCCGTTATCAATATATAATTCTACTTAATTTTAGTAGTCTTCACCATTGAATGGTTTTTTTCAGAATTTATGTAACAAATAAACCAAACTCTTGGAAGAAATCATGAAAATCAGTTTAATAATCTAAAAAACTTTTTAGTTGGAATCTTCTGCAAACAAAACCACATTCCAACCCTCTACCAACTTGATCTAACACCGCACATCTAGCCATGAGATTGAGACCCATCAAAAAAGTGGGACCCGCCATATATGAGATGTGTGGTGTGAGGTCATGTTAGTAGAGAATTGGAACGAGTTTTGTTGGTAAGTGATGCAGACTGATCAGTTAACATATAATCTCCCTGCCATAATTGTTTGGCAGCACTCAATTTCATTTTCCCCTTTGGGTAACACAAGTACATCCAAGTCCCAACCAAGGTGGATAATCAAACCACAGCTAAAGAAATTTTGTATTCCAACCAGTGTTTTAAGGCTCGGCCCGGACCAAACAATCGGACCACGAAAACTGAGAATCAATTGCCTTTCTGGGTCCTGGTTAAATAACGGTACCGTCCGGTTAACCGGTAAAACCAGGACCCGAAGAACATTCCATTTTTGGCTCCAGTATGAGTCTTAAAACACTGGTTTCAACTCAACTCAGTCTTCATCCCAAATTACTTGGGATTGGCTTAAACTTTACATTACAAGAGCATTTGGACACACATGAGCTAGATGTCTGATTTTGATTTGCTGATTGATTTTTCTTTTTATGTTTCGACGAGAGCTCGAATAAAATGTAGATCACCCTGGTGTCTTGAATTTAAAACAAGGGGAGATCAATAGCGATTCATATGGGATTTTGATGACAATTTTTTTTACAAATGAGCCAAAATAGGCCACACTAACCGAACCCGGTTGGAAGTACCATGGGTCGAAAGAAAAGAGTATATCCGGCGAATTAATCCATGGGTTCGGGTTCGGATTCGGGACTCTCTTAATACATGCACACACCGATACACACAAAGGTTGATATGTATGGGAATGAGTGCCAAGGATCGTCACTTGGCTAAAGGTTGATTGTTTAAATTAAAGAAAGAAAGGGTAAGGTGCTGTAATTCAAAGTTCAAACATCTACGACTGTTTTAAGAGCTGATTCCGAATCAGAACTGCTTTGACCATCGGTTTTCAAGTCAGCATTTTAATCATTCGGTCTGGATGGATTAATATGAGATTTGATCTGTTACTCACATGGCACACCTCACACCAATCTCACAGTGCATTTCAGGCGTGCATTGAGAATATATATTATCATTTGGGATGCGCTGTGAGTAAGGGTGTTAATGGACTGGTTTTGGATTAGATCACTTCCATTCCAAAATCAATTTGAACGGATTGGACAGACCAAAAAGATAGTGGATTAGACCAATCTGATCCAAAATATTTATTAGATAGGACTGGACTTGGTTCGTCCGTAATAAATTTATATTGGATTGGATTGAAACCAATCTGAATCAAAATGAATTTAAACAGATTGAAGGATTCAAATGTTAAATTAGATCAGTTTAAAATGGTCCAACATATTCATTGGATTGGATTTGACCTAATCCATTTATAATGAACTCACATTGGATTAGATCGGATTAGACCAAATCCAATCCAATTGACACCCCTAACTGTGAAGATGGTGTGAGGCGCATTCTATAAGAAGCAGATCCGAACTCGTTTGATATATAATGTTTCGAAAATTTGGCCTGAAAAAATTCCGAGGGCCTAAAATTTAAGCCAATTCCGTAGAAAAGTGTGGATTGAATCTTTTCGGACTCGGGTTGGACCCGTCCAAACTGCACCCCTAGAGATATATAACATCGGAAGGAGTCTGCCCTGAACAAAATGCTGCTGGCTGCTGGCTGCTGGCTGCGTGAAATTATTCCCAACTTCCCAAGGGAAGAGATAAGTGGGTACATGCTAATGCTGCTACATGAGCGGGTCCAGTTGCAGTTAAAAAAGTTAAAACGTTGTCTACGACGACCACGACAGATGCCCTTTTAACTCTCCCTGCATTCTGCACTCTGCACAACCACTCCATCCTTATGTACGGATAATCTTCTTCTCACATTCAATTCAAAGTTCAAAAGTAGCAACTAGCAAGGGAGCGGATGCGGAGCCTATGAGTCAGATTACCTTAATTAAACAAACATTTAACTTTCCCTTTCATGGAGATTAATAAGCTTGTACGGTATGGGGCCGAGGTGTTCATCAGATTCCAATCCAATAATGGAGATTAATCACCGTACAAGCTACAAGCTTTCCCTTTCATGTGTACTAAGGTTTATGGTAAATGGGGCTGTACTATATCATCGTTTGTTACAGATAACAGATCCCTGTCATGTGATTGTGAACGCTGGGTCCAAGACAAAAAGACCATTGCCTTGAGAAACTAGACCACATCTGATGGTTTGATTTGAATTTGGTTGACCAATGTGATCTGATTATTAAAATCATCTCTGGAATCCAAGAACCATAAACGACATCAAGAAAGGAAAATTGCTTCCGACAAAGTTCCATACCAACCGGTGAGTCATTATTTATAAGCTCAGAATTTGAGATGAAGACAAATTTATTTATTAACTTTTCAAAATTATCAGTTGGTTCTGAATTTCCCCTTTTGGCTTTATTGTAAGCGTCACATTTAGTTAAGAGTGTTAATGGATTTGATTTGAGTTAGATCCTTGAATGGATTGGACGGACCAACAAGACATGCGTATTGAATTGGACCAGTCCAGGCTTGATGCACCAAAGTAGTCATCGGAATGAATTAGACCTGGTCCATCTGTAATGGATTCATACCTGAATGGATCAATATGCGGTCCATTTACAACCCTATGTGCATAGATTAAACTGCATTACATCATAACTCGAGAAGATCCCTACATCTCAACTGAGAGCTGAGGACTGAGTTTTGAAAACCCTTGGCCGCAGCAGCCCAAGAAATGAACTTGCCGAAAGCAAAGGAGATCAAGCAATCTAACTCAATAGCTTTATTTTGGAAGATCCTCATATTTCTTTCAGTCCAGGACACTCCAAATACATCTTGCCAGCTTGGATACACCCCGAATCTCCCAGCTCCATAGCAGATCCAAAACAGAGTTTGGCATACACCAGTGAAGCCCCAGGCCCGACAGGAAGTGACTCTAGATTAAGGGTGTCAATGGACTGGTTTTGGGTTGGACCTGTCCAGTCCAAAATCAATTTGGACAGGCCAACAAGACATATTGGATTGGACTAATTCAGTCTAAAATATTTATTAGATTGGATTGTACCTGGTCCATCCATAACAAATTTATATTTGATTGGCTTGGATTAAACCAATATCTGATCCATTGATATAAGATAAGAATATATGTGTCAATGGATTGGATTTTGGTTGAAACCAATCTAAATCAAAATGAATTTGAACAGATTGGATGGTCCAGACATTGAATTGGATCGGTCCAAAACATTCATTGGATTAGATTGAACCTGATCCATTTAATTGACTCGCATCGGAATGGATCAGATTGGACCAAATCCAGTCCAATTGACACCCCTACTCCAGATAGCAAACAGTAACAGAACAGTGAATGAATCCAATTCAATAGTCTTTTGTGGCATTTAATAAGAATCCAATCATGGCCAGATTTAAAAGAGCCATCACATAAGTCAAAAAAAAAAAAAGAACCATTACATAAGTTAAAAGAGCCAGAGCCAATTTTATGTAGAATTGAGTTGCATGTAAAATGACTGAAGAAAATTAACATTTTTCTAAGGTTTTAGTTTGGAAAGAGTACAAATACAAATATGTACAATGCAAATACATACACAACACAACGTTTTGTACTCTACATATTTATATTTGTATCCCTTCCAAACTGAACCAAAGCTGCATTTGATTGGAGTGTAAATGTGAATCAACATAAAACTCTACCCTCGGTTCACATTTACACAGTGTTTCTTTTCCAGTTTCCAAAGTGATTCTGAATTCTGATGAGTCATTAAACCAGAAATGAATTCATTGAATTGTATGTTTATAGACTGAAGAGAAAAAACAATTTAACAGGTGGCTCTTCCAAGAAGCAGCACCAACCAATTGGACACCCGGGGATGTTAGCTCAATCAAAAGTATTTTAATTTTTTCTTTGAGTTCCAAAAAATCCAACAGGAAACAAAACCTTCTGTAACAGGCTGCCGGCTTATCTCCCAGATTTCATGAAAACAGAGAATATATACCAGTTGAAACAAATTATCACCAATGTGCAGAGCTGAGAGATGGATTGAATCCCATCAGTAGTGATTAGTACACAAAGACCTTTTTTCGAGATGTTTTAAAAACAAATAATGGAAATTGGCAAAAAGCTTTCTCTGAATTCTAAAATGGAATAGAGACCCAGTACAGTACTGGACACCATGAAAGAGAACTAAGCATTCAATAAAATGCTCTCAACCAATGGTTTGTTGAGGCTTCCTTGCAGAAGTGAGAAACCCCTCCAAAAGTAAGCTATGTGATGGGTTTGTCGAAGTCCTCAAAGTTAATACTAATCCCATATTAAGATATTTGCAGTAAAAGTGGTAATAGGTCGAATCTCTCAGTGAATTAACAGTAATCTCTTAGCCGAATGAATAATATTACTGAGTGGGAGAATTAAATACCGGAATTAAAAGAAGAAATAACAAACTTAAACAAACAAGAGAAATTAGTCTTACCGAATTCTGGTTCAGGGGTTCGGTTTAGCCAATTGGCCATCGATCATAGGTATCCCTGGTAATCTTGCAATTCAAGCATTTAACCTTAGATTTATTAGGATAGCTATAATTAACCTTGTGTTTTCCTAAATCAGCTGACCAAACCTAGCATTCGATCAACACTTATCACTAATTGACTGGGTACGATAGCGTTTTATATTAACCAGTGATAGCATGAAGATTTGTGAAAACAGTTGAACCAAAATAACAATAATTGGGATAGCTGCAATTATTGAATCTTGTTCCATCGATTCCTTTTAGGTTAAACCATGTCAATACATTGGTCAAAGGCTGTCACGAACAATTGACCCAAAAAGATATTAACCTAATTGCTACTTGTACCACTATTCGTGACAATTACGGATCACTGAAATCATGGATAGCAATAGGAAAATCAATATTAATTTAGTTTGTCAGACTAATTAACATTAACATCCAATGAAAATATGCACAAGAATCAATGAATACTTGAATTAAAAAACAAAAACTTAAAATTAAATACAGAACCTCACAATGACTCAATTGAACCTCCCCCCTTGAACCAGAAACGAGAAGTTTAGCTGCTCATGATCTTCGAACCTTCCATGTGTTTCTTCTCTATAGCCGAACTGCTCTCTTGGTAGCTTGAATTGCTTGGTGATCTCTTGGATCTTGGAGTGAGTGATGCTAGAGCTGGTTCGCCCCCCTCTTTATATAGCTAAAGGAGAAGGTTGTTTTCCAATTCCTTCTAGGAAATCATCTTATCTTCAGGGAGTCCTGATCTTCTTTGAACTAATCTTATCCAATCTCTTATCTAATCCCCAACCTTCTTATTTTTATAGGATTACACTCAAAATTTAGATCTAATAAGACTCTCTCTCTCCTTGGAGGTTATATTCGAATTAGGACTCTAGGCTCTTGCATCCGAGTTGGGCTTTTCTGATAACTTGGGCTGCTTCCAGGTTCTTCTGCGAGTTGGGATTCAGCTGTGAAATGGGTTTGGCTACAAACTTGCTCTGACTTCGGGCCCGGTTTCGTACTCGATGCGGTTCGAATCTGAAAAAAATTAAAGCATAAAAGTTGTGGCCCTTCCTTTCATCTTTCTAATGCTTCTTGAATTGTCCAATTCAGAGTCCGGAATTGGGAGTTATGCCCAGATTACTGACTGTCACCGAAACTGTACAAAATCACCCGATTTGTCCTGTTTTCTTCCAATTGCCTTCTTTATTGCCCTGAATCAAAATACAAGAATAATGAGTCCATTTAAGTGTTAAAGTAATATAAAAATGATGAAAATTAGAGGATAAAATAGGATTCTTTTTAGTCTCATCACTATACCACCACTGAGTGAATTAGGGACAACCAAACTATTATGGTTCTATTTACTACTTGGTCGATTCAACAATCCATTAAAAACTACTTTTCTTTTGGTAAAGAGTATTTCCACTAAAATCAGGAAGGAAGAAACGATCCAGATCTATTATTCCAAGCTATGCAATTAAACAATCTGATGGAAAGCCAAACTAACACCGAAGATTATTGAAACCCTTTGCTGCAACTTGATGGACCACGGAATCAGACCATCTGTTCACAAAAAAAGAGAAGGAAGGAAATCCTTGTCCCGAAATTTCTCAGACCAGCCTTGGAGATAATAACAACGTGAATAAGGGATTGAAACAATTAATTGGATACAACTAAGGTTTTTGGGAATCCAAAATCATTGAGATTCTATCCTTGGTTACAGAAACAAAACCACTGTAATCTGAGAAAATTTAGAACTTGAAGAATTAGGTAGGGGCCGCGCGAACGCGTACCCCCACTACCACAAATTATGACGTACACTCTCCCACTTGGGGAGATGTTAGGCGAGCACCCCTCCTTTGTGCAATGGAGGTCGCCAACCTAGGCCATGAGCCTTCTTGGTCACCCATAGACCCCGTCCAGGTAAGTATTCTTTTCTCCTCTCCTTTGTCTCTACTTATACCAACTCTCTTGCTTGCTTCTTTTCTATCTTACCGATGTGGGTGGGACTAGAAGTAAAAGAAAAAACTTGGACCAATAGACCTTCCTTTGCTTCATACCTTGTGCACTAGTTGGGACAATGCACAGGCTTTATTTATAAGCAAAATTGAAGATATATAGAGTTCTATGACATTTCTAACTAAGTGGTGCCCATCTAAGTTCAATTCAAGTATTATTTTTTGGGTTATGTCTAGTTTATCCAATTATAATCTCATTTGTGCTTTAGTGAAAGCGGCCAATTTCCTATTCTCTAGATAAATTTGTATTTTTTTTTTGTATCTTAATGCTACTTTTTATTAATTATTTTAAAAGAATATTTTTTACTAATTTTTATTGGGTTATTGTTATTTTTAAGTAAAATTATAAAAAACATCTAAATGACAATTCTATAAACCACCTTTGTGTTTTGACCCTAACAATGACCTCCCCTATAGCTTTGAAAAAAAAAAAAAAAAAAAAAACTGCAAATACCTCCTTTCCCTTGGCTTTTCAGTAACAAAGACATTAAAGTTGCCAAAATGCCCTTATCATTGTTAATGCATTTTCATACATAATTTAAAGTTTTAACTTGACCCTTCACTAATTTATTTTGACAAGCAACTTTCAAAGAATAATTTTCTTTACTCTTCTTGGACAAAGGTATTTGCACATTTTTTCAAAACAATGGAGAGTTTATTTTATAATTTTCCTTATTTAAAATGGAATTTAAATTGATTTTGAAATAATTAAACTATACTCAAAATTGATATTTTATATTAATTTTTGAAATTAGTAAAAAAGTTAAATTTAATTAAGTATGTTAATTTTTTATTAAATTTAAATTCCTTATGAAATTTAATTAACTATATTAAGTATTGATTTTCAATAGAACTTAAGTTGGTCTTAAATTAGGTAATTTTGTATTAGTTTTATATTAATTTTAACTTGATATTAGTTTTTAATTTATCTTATTCCATTTATTAATTAAATTCTTTTTATTATATTAATAAAAATATTTTTATCAATAACAAAAATTAATAATTATTTTTGTTTTATTCAAATAACTTACTAAATTATTTTTGTTATGGCAAATTAATTTTTATTATTTTCAAATGGAATATAAATGGATTATAGTTTTAAATGAAAGTAAATAATTTAGCACAATAATATATCATTGAATATGTCAGTTTCAATATAATTAATCTTTTCTAATAATTACAATTTAATGCAAATATATCTAATATATATTTAAGTTGAAATGGATAAAGTTAATGAATTTTGTGAAATTTAATGGAGTAATGGAGATGAGAGAGAATTAGTGGCATTAGTTATTGAAGGCAATGTTTTTTAACCGTCATTGACTCGGACGGTCAGACCATTTGGCCCGAAAACCGTCCAAGCAACCAGTTCCATTTCACCTCTAACCCGTTCTTTGGTAAAAAACCGTTGACTCCATCAGAAAATCGTTGACTCAGGTGGTTGAACCGTCGACTCGTTTGACCCAGACGTCGGTTCACAGTTTTAAAAAGTTGCATAGAAGAAAAAACACTGGACCTCAGATCTGAGATCCAATTTGAGACACGATCTCAGATCTAAGATTGAAGACAAAGAGAAGAAGAAGAAGAAGAAGAAGAAGAAGAAGAAGAAGAAGAAACATTGTAGAGAAATCGATCTCAGATATGAGATCCGAGAACTCAGATCTCAAATCTCTATTGCTGCCACCTCACCGTTTCCGTCGCCATTATCGTCGTCAGTGAGCGTCGAAGCATCCCCTTCCTTCTTCTTCCCTCCTTCCCTCCTTCCTTTACTTCTTTTCTTTTTTTCCTTTCTCCTACTTTATTTCTTTCTTTCTTTTTTTCTTTTTTTCTTTTTTTTTTCTTTTCTTCTTTCTGAGCCGACATCAATTTATCGGTCTCTTCTCCATTCCACTTTCTCATATCAACATAAATATTTGCCCTAATGCAAAGTTGCAAACCATCCGAACCATTTGACATGGACGGTCGAATCGTTAACCCGAAAACCGGTAGCTAGAATGGTTCCATTTCCGAGTCAATTTTTAAAACCTTGATTGAAGGAGAGACTTAATGGCATAATTAATGAAGAGAGACTATTAGAAGAGTTAATGGTCTAAAGGGAAAGAAGAGAGGGAGAGAGAGAGAGAGAGAGAGTGAGTGAGTGAGTTAATGAAGAGTGTTAAAGTCTTAAAGTGATTGGTCAGTACTCGAGTTATTTTGTACAATTTTTAAATGAGAAAATTCAAAAAAATAGAAAATAGATAAATAGCTTTGAGAAAAACCAAAAGAAGGAAATTGCATTTTAATATATAGATATAGATGTGGAAACCCAAACTACAGAATACAATCATGGCCAGGTTTGGTATACCCAAATTTTGCTTTGTGGAAGGCTAGAAATTGTAGATATGAGATTCAAATCTAAGGATGTAATAAAAAAAATAAACCATTACATAAGTTAAAAGAACCAATTTTATGTAGTGTTGAGTTGCATGTAAAATGGCCAAAGAAAATTAGCATTTTCGTAAGGTTGTGTTTGATTGGGATGTAAATGCAAATTGATGTAAAACTCCACCATGAGCTCACATTTACACATGTTTGTTTCCTGTGTAAAAGCGAACTTGTGTAAAACTCCACACTTGGTCCACTTTTTCAACTATTTGTTTGAGATGTAAAGTTTACATCGAAAATCAATGTAAACAATTTTTTTCATTTGATGTTGGGTTGGCGACATGTTTGCTATTCACTACTTTAGAACTCCTAGGTTGATGTTGGGTTGTCCTCCTCATGAGGTGGGACCCACAAATAAATAAAGACAAAATGAAGTAAAGTGAAAAGGACAAAAAGAGGAAATCAACTAAAAGGGCCTTTTATATTCTTTGTCTTGTTTTGACAAGACAATACGTCTTTTGGTTACTGACGAATTGGGAGAGTTCACTCTCCACTCTCTCTCTCTCTCTCTCAACTTTAACAACTCTCTAGAAAATAACAGAGAACAGAGAAGGAGTTTTGAGAAGAAGGGTTTAGAAGAAGGAGTTTTACAAGGGCTGAAACGAAGAAGACAAATCTGTTTTCAACATCTCTTCTTGGTTCCATTGCTGTGTTTCCACCTTTGGTGAGAGATTTCCTATTTGTTGTCTATTTTATTAATGCTTTTCTTGTTGGAACACAAGAGCTTTTTTGATGTTCATCATCTAGTTCTCACTAGATAGAAAAACATTGTATCCCATTTTCATTGTTGATAGTGGATGATTTGGATTTTGATCCCGTGGTTTGTACCCTCACATTGAGGGGTTTTTCCACATTAAAACTTGGTGTCTACTACTGTTGCTTGTAGGAGTGTCAACGATATTCAAAAATCAGATTTTGAATTCGATATTCGATATAATCGAATTGAATTCGGATAATTTGAATATCTAATCGGTCGAATTCGGATATCCTATTCTTACCGAATAGTTAATCGGATTCGAATTCAAATATGACCTTATTCGATTCGATAAATATCCGAATTCAGTTGATTATTTAATTCTTATATATAACATATAAAATATTTTATATAATTTATATATAAATAATTAATCGAATTCGAATCGAATCGGATATTCGAATATTTAATTAGATTCAAATTTAGATATTAATTTTCAATATCCGTCGGATATCGAATCGAATTCGGATGTCGGATTTTCTAATCAAATTCGTATTTGGATATTGCTTGATCCGATTTGAATTCGATCCGTTTACACCCCTAGTTGCTTGCTCTATTTTTGGTTATTCATTTTCATTACTACATACTTGTTATTTATTGGTTAAGAAATACCTGATTTGCACAAGAAAAAATATAGGGATTATTCCCAACGAAGTGGTATCAGAGCTATTAGTTCTTGGTTCTTGTGCAAATCATGGAAGGAAATTCGTTTAGGATGATTTCATTGAACGAGAGCAATTTGTCTCTTTGGAAATCAAAGATAAAAGATATGTTGCTCTCCAAAGACTTATATGCACCATTGAAATGTCAACAAGGCAAGCCTAAGGATATGTCAAGTGACCAATGGGAAATTCTTGACTTGAAAGCCGTTGCATGCATTCAACAATGGTTCGATGATAGCATTTATCATCTTGTGACAAATGAAACGTCAATAGTTCTGATGGAGGATGATTTGACCCGACCTACTGAGACGATGATGCGTGGACCTGATTCAGCACGAGCGACAACTCAGCATTATGGCCTGACCACGACTAAGTAACGAGCCTGTAAAGCAGCTCGCTACGTCATAGCTCGCTGTGGGGGGAGCTCGCTACAACGCGAGCTCCTGGTCCCTCGAGCTACTGAGAAGGGAATACTCCAAGACTATTTCAGCCCGCGAGCTAAGGAAACCAGCTCGCTCCAGCACTTAGGCAGAAGAACTGCCCCAAGGACCGACCTTGATAATGGTCACCCCGAAGTACCCCTAAGAGCTTGCTACAAAGTAGCCGGCGGCAAGGATAGCTCGCTATGAAGTAGCTTGCGACTGAGCAACGCGACGTTCTCAGGAAGCTTCTATCTGACAAGACCGTACTGGTCAGACTGCGCCACGTCTCTCGACTGACGGTGCAACCCTTGTCCTTTCGATAGTCTGCACCCATGTCTCTCGACAGATGGAGGTGTGCCTGCCCCTTTGGGACGTGTCACTCATCCAAGCGGATAGTACACTATAATGATCACCTGCGCAGACCTGGCAGGTAACAGCTGCGATAGGAACCCAATGGAGAGGACACTCTCATACTCACCCTCACACTCTCGGATTTTATCTGAACTCGAATTCTTACTTGCTTACGAGCTAACCTCACGAATACAGTGATCTAGCGCGACCTACACTCTTAACCTTTTACACTATTTTCTTCCTCCCCAGCGTTCTAACTTAAGCTTCAGAGTATTCCCGCCGGGCAAATCCCCGAGAATCCTTCTTCTTCGTCTTCTTAGGTGTCGTTCGTTGCCAGCAAGGAGCCAATCCGCAACCAGCTAGGAGTGCCCAGATCGTGCCGCATCATTTGGCGCCGTCTGTGGGAGGCTAAGTGAACAGATGGACTTAATGGGCCTAAAACCCAATTCGAACTGGCTTAATGAGATTAATTAAAAGAGGGCAGTTCTGGGATTTAGATTAGTAGATAGGACAAGGGATTATCCCTATCCATTGAGAGAGTCCAGATCCAAATAAATATTTGGATTAGGAAATTCCTAATTAGGTTAGGAGAACCTCTCTTTAAGGCTATAAATAGGAGAGCGGGGCGAACCATCAGAGTACAACAGAAATCATATGACTGACTGCTGAATTCCAGAGAGAGACAATACAGTTTGACTGCACTGTCTCCTTCTCTCCTGCTCTTGCCGCCATACCAGTTCGATCTCCACTTGTGGGAGCGATCAAGAAGGGTTCTTGATATTAACTTTTGGTAGAAAAGGTAATCTGAAGTCGTGATCACTATCCATCCCTCCATCAGATTCTTGTTGAAGAACCATCTTGTTGATTCTACTTCATCCTACACCGTGTCATCTTCGGTGGAAGCAGTATTTGGATTTTTCCTTGGGTGTGAACACGTTCATTGGAGGTTACTACTACTTCGCATCAGGCATATCCCTTCACTCCCTCCATCAGATTCTTGTTGAAGAACCATCCTGTTGATTCTGCTTCATCTTGCACCGTGTCATCTTCGGTGGAAGCAGTCTTTGGATTTTTCCTTGGGTGTGAACACGTTCATTGGAGGTTATTACTACTTCGTATCAGGCATATCCCTCCACTCCCTTTTGGTTTCAGATCTGGTTTGGTTTGGGTTGAAGATTAATCATTGAAGATGCAGTTTTCTAAAATAGGGAATGTGATTCCTACATGGGATAGAGAGAAATTTTTGAAATTTCACCCAACCTTCCTACAGGGTTCATCCATACATATGATGGATCTCTCATCCCTTTCAATTCTTGCTAAGAAACAACTCCTCCCGGGCTTGAAAGGTATGCATTTAGATTCATGTATTCATTGTTTTGCTGGTAAACAATATAGAAATTCTTTTCAAAGAAATCCTCTTCATAGAAAGCAAAATGTCTTAGAATTGGTTCCTTCCGATGTATGTGACATGAAAGCCAAGTCTCTTGGTGGTGCCTCTTACTTTGTTACATTCATTGATGATGCATATAGGAAAGTATGGGCATATACCATGAAACATAAAAATGAGGTCTTAGAGATATTCAAACATTTTCATGCTAGAGTTGAAAGAGAAACAAGAAAACTTCTCAAATGCATCTATATAGACAATGGAGGTGAATATATTAGTCCATTTGAGGAATATTGCAAAAACAGCGATATTTAGCATGAACAGTCAGTTCCCAAGATTCCACAACATAATGGTGTGGCTAAAAGGATGAACCGTACCATTGAGGAAAGAGTCAGGTGTATACTTTCACATGCTAAATTGCCAAAATCTTTTTGGAGAGAGGCAATGCGTACTGCTTGCTATTTAATTAATCAATCTCCTTCAATTGTTTTGGATGGAGATGTGCTAGAAAAGGTGTGGATAGGGAGAGATGTCTCATATGACCCACCTACGGGTGTTTGGTTGCAAGGCATTTGTGCATATTCCCAAAGATTAAAGGTCTAAGTTTGATGGAAAGTCCAAACAATGCATTTTCTTGGGTTATGTAGATGAAAAATTTGGGTACAGGTTATGAAATATAGTTGACAAAATGCTAATAAGAAATAAAGATGTGATATTTCTTAAAGATCAAATAGTTGAGCTTGAGAACATTGCAAAGTCACAATCAAAGCCTGAGAACTTTGCTGATTTGGATCAAGTTCCTTCCTCTATTGTGCATGGTGAAAACAGAAAAGATTTACAAGATAATGTGGTTGATGATGATAGAGCTTCAGGTGGCAACCTAAGTGAAGTTGATCATTAAGAGGGGGAGCAGCCCATAGAAACTCTTTAAGTACCACAAGAGCAACCTCAAACTCAAGAAGAACCATAACTGAGAAGGTCTACTAGGGAACGAGTGCCATCAAAGAAATACTTTCCTCATGAGTATGTTATGCTCAGTGATACAGGTGAACCACAACGTTATGAGGAAGCTGTAGAAAATAAAGAAAAAGAAAAATGGTTGAAAATTATGCAAGAAGAATTATATTCATTGCATAAGAACTACACTTATGACTTGGTGGATTTACCAAAAGGCAAAAAGGCACTTAAGAATAGATGAGTATTTAGATTGAAAACAGAAGATTTAGTAAAAAATAGGGCATTGATTTTGATGAAATTTTTTCTCTAGTTGTGAAAATGCCATCAATCATAGTAGTATTGGGCCTAACAACAAGTATGAATTTAGAGGTTGAGCAGCTTGATGTCAAAACTGCATTTCTTCATGGTGATTTGGAAGAAGGCATCTACATAAAGCAACCGGAAGGGCTTGAAGTCAAGGGAAAAAACACATGGTTTGTAAGCTAAGAAAGAGCTTGTATGGGTTAAAACAAGCACTTAGGCAGTTGTACAAGAAATTTGAGTTCTTCATGGTGGACAATGGGTACAAGAAATAATTACAGATCATTGTATATTCATTAAGGATTTTTCTAATGATGATTTTATCATTCTCTTACTTTATGTTGATGATATGTTGATTGTTGGGCAAGACATAAGCAAGATTAACAAGTTGAAGAAAAAATTAAGCAAATGTTTTGGTATGAAAGAATTGGGTTCAACACAACAAATTTTGGGAATGCAAATCTCTCGTGATAAGAAAGCTGAAAAGCTATGGCTATCACAAGAATGGTACATTAAAAAAGTATTGGAAATGTTCAACATGGACAAAGCCAAGTCAATTAGCGCTCCACTTGCAAGTCACTTCAAGTTGAGTCTTGAATAGAGAGCCCTTCAAGTGAGAAAGAAAAGGAAGAAATGATGAATGTGCCATACTCTTCAGCCGTTGGAAGTTTGATGTATGCTATGGTTTGTACTAAGTTTGACATTGCACATGTGATTGGTGTACTTAGTAGATTTCATTGCCAATCCAGGCAATGAGCATTGGAAAGCAGTTAAGTGGATTTTTAGGTATCTCAGGGGCACTTCTAAATTATGTTTATGTTATTGTAGTGGTAAGACAGTGTTGGAATGCTATACTAATGCAAACATGATTGGGGACACTGACTCTAGAGAGTCCACATTAGGTTTTCTTACTTACTTTTGCAGGAGACAATGTCATGGCAATCCAAACTACAGAAATGTGTTGCTTTATCCACTACAGAAGTTGAATGCATTGTTACAACCGAAGCTTGCAAGGAAATTTTATGGATGAAGCGATTCTTTAAAGAATTGAGTATGCAACAAGATTGATATGTTGTTCTTTGTGATAGTCAGAGTGTTATTCACTTAGCTAAGAATCCAACTTTTCATTTCAAGTCCAAGTACATTGATGTTAGGTATCATTGGATAAGGGATGTTCTTGAGAAGAAACAATTGTAACTAGAGAAGATCCATATGGAAATGAATGGTTCAAATATGATGACTAAATGTTTACCCAAGAATAAGTTTGATTTCTACAGAATAAGTAAAGTGAAAAGGATAAAAAGGGGAAATCAACTAAAAGGGCCTTTTGTATTCAAATACGTCTTTTGGCTATCAACGAATTAGGAGAGTTGACTCTCCTCTCTCTCTCTCTCTCTCAACTTCAACAACTCTCTAGAAAATAACAGAGAACAAAGAAGGAGTTTTGAGAAGAAGGGTTTAGAAGAAGGAGTTTTATAAGGGCTGAAACGAAGAAGACAAATCCATTTTTGGCATCTCTTCTTGCTTCCATTGCTGGGTTTCCACCTTTGGTGAGAGATTTCCTATTTGTTGTCTATTTTATTGATGTTTTTGTTGTTGGAACACAAGAGCTTTCTTGATGTTCGTCATCTAGTTCTCACTAGATGGAAAAACATTGTATCCCATTTTCATTGCTGATAGTGGATGATTTGGATTTCGGTCCCGTGGGTTTTACCCTCACATTGAGGGGTTTTCCACTTTAAAACTTGGTGTCTACTACTGTTGCTTGCTTTGTTTTTAGTTATTTATTTTCATTATTGCGTACTTATTATTTATTGGTTAAAATATCTCTGCTTTGCACAAGGAAAAATATAGGGATTGTTCCCAACAGTTGATAGAGGAAAGAGCTTAGTTGGATGTTCTCGAGGTCAACCTTGGACCCCCTAACAGTCCTCGGTTTAAGCAGGTCTAGTGGAATGTTGATGGAGTGGCGATAAAGAATCTTGGTCCAGGTGGTGGTAGTGGAGTCATAAGAGACTCGTTAAATCAAATGTTGATAGCTTTTTCTAAGAGCTATGGATTGGTGACCAATATGGAGGCTGAGCTACACAGGGAAAAAAGTTATTAATAGGTTGGTGATTTATGTGATAATCTATTTATAATTCATATAGTTCAAGGATATATCGAATTAGCTGTTCAGCAGGCTGTGGAACTAATGATGAAGTGTTATGGATACACCGCCCGGCAGCACACTGCGGCGCAGTCATAGGCAGCAGCACGCACAGCGGGCCGCCCAACAGCACGCACCGCCCGACAACGCGCACAGTAGCATGCACCGCCCGGCAACGCGTAGCACGCACCGCCTGGCAGCACGCGGCATGCACCGCCAGGTAGCACGCAGCACACACCGCTCGGCAACGCGCAGCACGCACCACCCGGCAGCGCGCAACACGCACCGCACCGCCCAGCAGCGCGCAACACGCACCGCACCGCCCAGCAGCGCGCAACACGCACCGCACCGCCCAGCAGCGCGCAACACGCACCGCCCGGCAACGCGCAGCACGCACTGCCTGGCAGCACGCGGCATGAACCGCTAGGTAGCACGCAGCACACACCACCCAACAGCGCGCAGCACGCACCGCCCGGCAGCGCGCAACACGCACCGCACGGCAGCAGCACGGACCGCACGACAGCAGCACTGCGAGACGCGTGCACCACCCGACAACAGCAGTAGGGCGGGGCCCACATGACAGCTCATCAGGGTGGGCCCACACTTATCTTACCACATCAGTTCTACCCGCCAACTCGCCGCCAGCTACACCATTCCTTATCCCTTATCTTATCTTATCTTAAGTAAGAGTTGTGTTACTATTAGGAGTAGGTAATTAGGAGTTTGAGTTTGAGTTGGATTACCCTAGCCTAGCCGAACCCAACAAGGAATTCCCTTCTGTAACCTCCTATTTAAGGAGCTACGAGTTGAAATAAAGTATTCAGTTTTCCAGTCAAGAAAAGAGTGAGGAGAGTTCGGGTGGTCTCTTGGACAAATCACCCCAAGGGAGAGTTTAGGTGGTCTCTTGGACAAATCACCATTCAGTTTCCGCAATAGGGTCTGCACGCAAGGGAAGGCGCAAGGGAAAGCAGGGCTTTCTCCCCGTGGACCGACCTGTGACGAGATCCTACGCGCGGGCCCATAACATTTGGTATCAGAGCCAAACGTCACGGGCGATATGGAGCAACTATCATTCAAGGTCAATGAACTGGAACATAGGCTAGTAGAAACCAGCGTGGAGGTTTGTGAAGGAAGATGTCCGGGAGATGCGACGCCTGCTGGAAGCATTCCTCTCCAACAAAGAAGGGAGTTATGAGGGAATCGCCAACACCAATAGTCACCGTCCGGACTGGGCGGAGGCATCCAGCGAACAGCAGATCGCTGCCCCGACAGCCACAGTTATTTCCAAGGATAGCCGTTTGGAGTCTTCCTCATACAACGACAGCGGCGACCCATTGGGATGGTTGTACCGCTGCGAGCAATTCTTTCATAACCAGCGCACGGAGGATGAAACTGTAAAGTCTCCTCCTTTGGCTGGGGATGGTAACTATGCAGAAGTCCAAGAAACAGGAGTGCGCAAGAGATATAAGGTGGATGGGCAGGATATGGAGGTAACTTTCTCTCAAGCTTATATTGATGGCATGGATTTTGTGTTCATAGATAGCCCTATGTTTCACAATATTGAGAAAAATATATATGGGGGAGGCCGAGGGGATATTTTAAAATGCATGGTTCGCTTCTGTAAGGCTGCTCTTGAGGTTCTCTTCTGTAAGTATACCCAGTGCGTTCCTGTGATCCACAACATAGCACACCGGGGTTGTGGTCCAGTACGCGATTTTCGTTATGTGGACCTTCCACAAAACTACTTCAAACTACATGACCCGGGAGGTGGGGAACACTTCAAGGTCCTTGCAGCTGGCCTGAAAGCAACAGATCGTGTAGTCACTATAAGCCATGGTTACGCCTGGGGGCTGAAAACTAAAGAAGGAGGCTGGGGTCTACATCAAATAATAAATGAGTGTGATTGGAAGCTGAAGGGCATCATGAATGGGATTGATGCAAAAGAATGGAACCAGCTTTATGCACTGAGCTATGGGACAACCCCTGTTGTTCATACTGTTGGTGGACTGAGAAATAGTGTGCAGCCGTTTGATCCATTCGCAGAGTTCCAAGCCACGTATCCGGAATTTGAGCTTGAGGACAAACTCGTAGTCTAGGAGGGGTGTGATGTTATGGATACACCGCCCGACAACGCACTACGGCGCAGTCATAGGCAGCAGCACGCATAGATGGCCGCCCAGCAGCACGCACCGCCCGACAGCGCGCACATCAGCACGCACCGCCAGGCAGCGCGCAGCACACACCACCCAACAGCGCGCACAGCAGCACGCACCGCACGGCAGCAACACTAGGCAGCAGCACACATCGCACGACAACAACACGCTCCTCACGGCAATAGCACTGTGAGACGCGCGCACCACCCGGCAGCAGCAGTAGGGTGGGGCCCACATGACAGCTCATCAGGGTGGGCCCACACTTATCTTACCACATCAGCTCTACCCGCCAACTCGCCGCCAGCTACACCATTCCTTATCCCTTATCTTATCTTATCTTAAGTAAGAGTTGCGTTACTATTAGGAGTAGGTAATTAGGAGTTTGAGTTTGAGTTGGATTACCCTAGCCTAGCCGAATCCAACAAGGAATTCCCTTCTGTAACCTCCTATTTAAGGAGCTACGAGTTGAAATAAAGTATTCAGTTTTCCAGTCAAGAAAAGAGTGAGGAGAGTTCGGGTGGTCTCTTGGACAAATCACCCCAAGGGAGAGTTCGGGTGGTCTCTTGGACAAATCACCATTCAGTTTCCGCAATAGGGTCTGCACGAAAGGGAAGGCGCAAGGGAAAACATGGCTTTCTCCCCGTGGACCGACCCGTGACGAGATCCTACGCGCAGGCCCATAACATGAAGTTTTGCGTTAGTAATAAATTCATAGGCCCACTATAAAGATGCAGACCCAGTATATTTAAATACTAATGTGGAACCTTATAATTGGTTTCACAACCTGCTGAACAACTAAAACATTCAGCTAAACCTTGCTCTGATCTATCTACCTCCACATTGGACCCAGTAGTATCGGAGCTGCTAGATTCTTTTGATTTTCACATCCTACAAACGTTGGGTGTGACTCTTTTCAAGATAATCTCTTCGTCACACGGAACAGCTTACCTACATCAGTCCGTAATGCCCTTCGACGATATGGGTCTTCCTTACCTACGTGAACTTATGAGGTTAAAAAAATCTAATGTCATCAAATAAGCATAAAATTATAGAGTGAAAATGGTTAATGAGTAATGACAATTGTCATTAGGCTTAGGGCCTATGACTTAACAGAAATGGATTAGGGCTTATGGCTGAAGTAAAGTTGAGTTGGCAAAACTCAAACCAGATCATCAACCCAACCCAAGTTAGGGTCAGTTTGGGTGGATGAGAGTAGGATTGACCTCAACAGCACCCAATGAGCCCGGCTTTCAACCCTAAACCCTAGTCAAGATACTAGACATGAGAACGTGATGTCACGTGCCTTCATGGGTAAACTCGGACCCTTCTTCGCTCCATAAATAATCTGTGGCATCCAAGGATGCACGTGACACAGGTGATTCTGTGTGCAATCGGTTAAAAGTTAAAACCAAGCGATGAAAATAGATGGGCAACAAAACCCCAAAAGCACAGACATTTTGATTGCATGTTTTCAAGTTTCAAATAGAGAAAGAAACAAACTATCATTGGCTGTAAAAGAAGTCAAATGCTAAGTGTGGAGAACACTGGAGACTTTTCAAAACTTTAACTTTGAACTAGAAAGAGAAAAACGGAGAAGTACGGACAGGACCAATGCAGATTTGAGCTATAAACATTCAAAAAGTCAAAAATCTCCACTTTACACACCAATGCCCGCCTGTGAATTGAATCAATTCCGAGCAATGCTGCCAGAAGAAATACATGATATTGGAGAGCTTTGATCAATCAAAGTGAGCTGTGTAGGTTGTGACTCGTGAAGGTACTTATAAAAATATTTCCTTGCTAAAAAGTGAAGTGATAGCCAAGCTTATATCTGAAATTCTATCCTTGTCCACAAATAGAGTTCGTAGACTATGTACACAAACGCACAAGCCAATTACAATTGACTTTTTTCAAATCCACAAATGAAATCTAAAACCAAATGAAATCTAAAACCAGTAGGTGCATCAAAGATGCCTACATTTGATTTCAAGCTTGTACTATTGTTTTAATGAGCGTTTTGGGAAGAACAAAACCAGCTCTTCGCTCCTCGAACGAGTACTCGACTTCTTCTTCATACTCCTCTTCAATTGTTTTAGCACCAAAAAGGACGGTGGCAGTGGTGGTGGGCCTGGTGGCAGGGGCTGGTGTGGTGGCCGTCTGCATGTGTACAGAAATGGTTGAAGGAGTACTGGGCATATGAATTGGCATCCCCTTGGGGGTCCTGTTCTCATCATCATCAGTAACAGTAGACAACTTGGAAGGTGTAGTCAATGGTGTATTGTTGCTTGGGAGTGTTTTCTGCAAAGTCCCACCATGTACCTTGTTCAGATCTTCCAGGAAGTTTGTTGTGTTATTGACCTTGGACAACATTGCAGAAGAGACAGGAGAGAAGGGCTTTCGCTTCATGGGTGATTCAATTTCACTGGCATTGAAGGAGTGTTTCTTTACTGGCAGACCAGCAACATCCAAGCCTCTTCTGCCTACATAATGAGTGAAAATGAATTATTGGTTTAAGAGAATATAAATGAAGAGAACAACTTCCTGAGTCATGAAGAAAAGAGCAACAACCTGCAGATAAAGCTGCAAAACTATCATCCTGATTGTGGCTTAGCAAGTCAGACTTCTTGTTTGGGCGTAGGCGTGGAGTAGCCTTTGTAGAATGAGATAGATCGGGTTTAGGAGTTTGCAACATTGCTCCACCCAGTGAGAGTCTTCTACTACTTGCACCTCCTGTTGACATTCTAGGACCTTTTTTTCCACTCTGGAGCTTCATTGGGCTTGGCTTTGACCCAAACAGTGCCTCCTGCTCTGCAATTAGTTGTCCTTGGAGTTTCTTCTGATCCTGTAAAAAGTTAATATTGGGTAGATTAGATTCAAGGGCTTTCACACATCCAGCATGTGATTGACCACAAGTAATTTTCATCTAAACCAGAGGCCATACCCGCTGCCTTTTGCGTTCTTGTTCTTTCTCTTGCCTTAAAATATTATATTCTTCAAGCATAGATAGAAGCCGAACCTATAGAACAGAGAATAACAAAAGAAGAATAAGATCGGTCTCAATGTAGAGACTCTTGATACATGGTAGTTCACTTTGATGAATAAATAATGGTTTACTTTGGTTCTGAAAAGACCAGGGGAAAGTCAAACAGAACTTGAGCACTAGTGTTGAAAAATAAATTTGATAGGTCATTTTTTAACAGAATATGTTTCTAGAGTGGAGTGGATGAATAGAATTCATACTGTTGTTGACTACACATTAGATGGGATAAAGGTAATGATGGTGATGATGAGAGTTGAAGATGTGAGTTCTTACACCATCATATGCAAACTCAATGCCTCTTTCTCTCTCCCATGCTGTGACTTTTGATACCAAAGCATCCACCATTGCTGCTCAGACACCAAGAAGATAAAAGTTGTATAATTGTCATACGTCAGATGGAAAGCAATAAAAAGAAGCCATGTGCGGACTGGTACCAGGAAGTTTGTTTACTATAGCACGAGCTTTCTCAGCTCGCTTCAATGTAAGATGTGCACCTCTTCCAGCATTGTAACGGTTGTCATCCTAAAATACCACATACATGAAAGTAAGCCAGTGGTAGAAAAATTAAAAACAATGTATTCTCAGAAAAAGACTAGGAAAAATGCATCACCCTGTTATATTCCTCAAGCCAGCTCTCTTCTTCACATGCAGTCAACCATTTCTCAACCTTCTCCAGTATCTCTTTCCTGCTAAATGCTTCCTCTTTGACCCTTGCAATTTGCAGTTCGATCTGTTCCAGAATGCTAGCAGGGTCTACAGCTCCTGAACCAGAAGAAATATAACATTAGCATAAAATGAACAAGTGATTAGAAGTTCCAATTAATCAGAATAATGCAATCAATTATATGCTCTTACCAGACTCGATAGCTTCAATTGCATATTCCATTGCACCATCAGCCTCTGCCACCAGGTGTGTCCGCCTGCAAATTTCCTCCAACTCTGATCTCTTCTTCAGGACAAGTTCTTTCATCTTGCTAGCTTTCAAATCTTCAAGCCTAGAAACTTCCTCCTCAACCTGCATCATAGATTTACTTACTTCTCAGTTTAGCTATATACTTAAAAAATGTAAATAAACACTAGAAAAAATGTTCTCTTAAAGTGTAAAATCATCGACTTACATAATTAATGAATTCCACAGAAAGAGTATTTTGCTCAGTTATTTCATGTTCTGAAGCAGCTATATTACAGGTCACATTCTGAAAAATCTGCTGCTCTTCTATTGGTGTATCCATCAAATTCCACAACTCCAACATGGTAGTGGCAAGATCTTGCAACTGTGACAACTTGAAGCATCAGTAAGAATAACAAATGCTCATAATGACAGGGAGTTGTAAAATTTCAGCCCAACAAGTTACCTTCTGCATCCTCTCAATCTTGACCTTCCTTAGCCTTTGTATTGCAGAGGCCAGCCTTTCTATTGTATCATTACTTATGTTCTTTGTTCCTTCAGAATCATCTAAACTGGGGTGAACCTCATTAATCGTTTGCTTGAAATCCATGCCAAGCACCAAGCAGAGTGAGTTTAGAGTATTTAGGTGATCAAGGACCTGTTTCAGGCGATCACTCTGTACAAAAATAATAGTAATAGATAAAATTAGACTAGTCAATGAAATCCAAAATTGCTTAATGTATTTTGTCTTGTGATTTTCATCCTGTTGAGAGAGCCGATCAAACCTTTTCTTTTTGAAGAGCATGCAACTGTTGGTGCAACTCTTCAAGTTTTCTCAATGACAAATCAGTTTCATCAACAACTACTTTGGATGGATTATCAGTTGATCTGCCAATCTCATTTGAGATTTTCTGTATATGTTCAAGAACTTCAAGAAATTGATTCTTTCTATCACATTTCCTTTTCTGCATCTCTTCCAGTTGTGGAATAATGGCTTTAAGCTCTTCCTTTAAGCTCACAGCACTCTGATCACACTGAATAAGAAAAACCCAATTGTTTGAGGTTGGTAGTAGATATAAAGAGTATTTTTAAACAACTGAATAACAGTCAAGAGAAGGGCAATGTTTCCAAAAATTAAGTATGGTATGAAAAAGAACACGTTATTTTTTCCATCCCGGCTTCTATTCATCTATTGTCACAAGTTGGGTATGGAAACCTACCTGCCGGATATGCACTGGTCGCTCACCCATTGCTGAGCAAATGGTTGCAAGTTCTGCCTCAGAATCGGCAATTGCTTGCCGTAGCTGTGCTCTGCACCGGTTTGCCTGATCTACCTTTCTCCGGTATACCTCTAGACACTCTTGTTCCAACTCGAGCAGCATTTTATCCCTTTCAGCATCAGACTCTCCAACTTCATTCCATATGATCTGAATTGAGAAGTGTCAGGAATAGTTAAAACATTACAAACAATGGACTATATATAGTGACTCTGCTCCAAAGTCAGCTTCAGGGATATGTTGGCAACAAGAACAAATAAACAAAGAAGGGAAAGAGATAAAGTTATTAGTTGATATTAAAGCTTCAAAATAGAAACAGAAATAAAAACAACCTGAAGTTCATATAGTAGAGATCCACAAGTTGTTTCCATTTGCAGAAGTTGATCAGTTTGGAGATTAGACATGCTGAAACAATTATTTCCTGCAAAAAAGGCTATATTATGTGGATAACCAAAGCTTTGAAAGAGAAGATAGAACCACTAATAAATTGTATACTTCAGCTAACTTCTCTGATTTCAGAACCAAGCAAAAACACTAGTTCAATCACTATAAGACAACATGCAAACTGATAGCAAATTGGAAACTATATTTGCAGCATGGGTTTCTATTAACAAAATAACAGAACTAATCAACAGGTTTTTGTTTAATTACATGTTAAAGAAATAGATGGGGGAAACAGTTATAATGTTGTATACTTTTTCTTGCAATTCAAATAGTTTCAAACTCTGGTATGCTTTGCCATTTTGATCTTCTTTGCAGGACCACTGATCACAACTTGCATGGATGGTTGACTAAATACATCTAGCTGATTCTGAAGCATCACAGTATAAAGCATGGTACTGAGAATAGAAAAAAATATTTTCCAATTTTCCAGGGTATGAGATTATTATTCATTATAGTATAAATGCAATAGATATCTCTTTTATTGTCTTTGAATAAGGAGTTTTACCTTCTGTTTCTTTCAACCATTACTTTTCTAGGTTTCCTAGTTTAAATCTGAAAGAATTCCAAGAAGATGAAGCATTAACTAGCAATTTCTTCATGTCTCAACTTAAAGGTGTGAACCTCATGACATGCCAGGTGACTTGTCGATTAGCCATCAGGACTTACAGAAAACATTGCAATAAACCTCATCTATTCATAACCTCCTTATTGGGACATCCTAACATCTTAATCAATTAAGAGGCTTTTCAAATTGTTTTTAACTAGAATACTTATAGCATAGAACAACTTGGTATCTTCAACAGCTGCAGCATCTTCTCTGCAATTTCTTCACATTTTGGACTTGAAACTCTTCTAGAAAGATGTTGCACTACTCTTGAGCCTGATGTTCTAAATCCATTATCATGACCCTTTTCATATTTTGGAGCTCAAACCTTCCATTTAAGATGTTATCCTACTTATTTAAAGCCCGTGTTAAAGTAAATAATGGATTTGCACAGTATCTACAATGAATTTCTTCTTCACATTTTGGACCTCAAAACCTTTTAGGAAGGATTTTAGAACCCCGAAATTTTATTTCTATATCAAATACTTGTGAACTTGTGAAGTGTCAATGTTGTACTGCCCATACCTCGGGTACTAGAAAATATTTTCCTCCTATTAATCAAATCTTTTCCAAACAATATAACTTCACTCACCTCAACATCTCACTGCTGTGTTTGGTTTGAAAGAAAAGGTAGGGAAAGGAAGGGAAAGGTAAGGAAACCATACAAGGTTTCCCTATATTTCCCTTCCTTTCCCTACCTTTTCTTTCAAACTAAACGGAGCTTAAATGTTCTATCCCACTTCCAGCCTGATCGCTCAATTTTCAATTGTATTGATCCTCCAAATGAATTTTTGCATCATTTAAAAAGTGTACAATACAATGATCCCAACTTCTATTTCTGTTCCCAGGTTTGTACAGTCTTTTCCTGTCATTCCTTTAGCTGCTGTTTGCCTTAGGGTGAACAGAAGCTATCTGCCTGGAACACAGGAATCCTCCTTCTCCCGTGTTTTTCTCTGTCATGCAATTCAACACTGCCTGTCATACGTTCAGTGCCGTATAATATCCAATTCTTTGTGCCTCAATTCATACATTACTGCCATCCCTTCGCTCATACCCTTTAGTCAACTGTTCCATTCGTTGCTATTTATTCCTTTTTCACCTCTTTCATTTCGCAAGGAGAGAATCAACAGCATGAAAGTTAGAGACTAGTCTATCTCCACCACCTGCAGATATTACTCTAAGATACCCAAACCTTCTGTTGTCGGCAGTTGGGTCAAATTAGATCGATCTCCTTGATTACATTGATTATTACGATATAATCTTATTGTATAAAAGTAGTAAAGAACCTAGAAATAATAATTCAGTTCCCATTTATGATTTTACCTAAAATAGACAAAGAAACAGTTATGACTCTTAATCGCCTTACCAGAACTGGAAAAGAAAAAGAAAATCAACTATTTGTTTTTTAAGTATCCAAGTTTAATAACCGAAAAAAGAGGAATCGTGAATGCCAGATTCCTAATTTTCATTTCTTGTTCAGCATAGGAAAACGCTAAATCCCAAAAAATGGACCCTCGGACATCAACTTTGGTGTCAGTAATCAACTAGATTAACATAAAGTTTTGATAAAATGGGGAAACTACCTAGTTTAGTTTGGATTTTCGGAAAATAAAGGAAGAAAAGTAAACGTGACACAAATGAAAAAGAATGCACAGAGAACATACCTGATGGAGCAATAAATTAGGGCTTCTGTCGATTTTCTAATCTGGAGGCTGTGTTACCTATCCGAAGAATAAATGGGATTTTGTTGTGGCAAGAAAATATGACTTTGCTATCTGCGAATCAACTACCCAACGACGAAGATATCGAGATTCGTGGAGAGAATTGTGAAAAGATTTAAGGGTTTGATGAAACCCTTGGAAGAACTAGAGCGCGTGATTTGAAATAGAGAAAGGGAAGAGATAGAAGGGGGGGGAGAGCTTTCAGAAAGAGAGTGTAGTGTAGAGAGAGCGCAAAAAGTAGCCGTTTGAAAAAAAATGGAACGTTGGGGAGAGTTTTTAAAGCTATGCCACCGTCACGGGCTGCAAGACTTACGTGGCCATTTAATTGGTCCCTTAAATCACAAAAAGACAAAACGTAAAATGGGTTCTTCACTTTTTTTTTTTTTTGTTTTGGGGGCTTTGGGCAAACATTGGATTTGTTTTGGGTGGTACGTGTTTGTTGTGCTCTTGTGATTTTAATTTTTAAGGGATTGATTGGTGGTTGGTACTTGGTAGAAATCCCCAATTTGAATTTTGAGACGACGATGCGCGTTACGGCTTACGTGGCGACCATCGGACGGCTTACATGGCTTACGTGATGAGTGAGTCCGCTCTGTTGCATTTCCTTTTTAGTTATGGGACACTTGTCACATATAGAATGAAGTGGAATGGAAGGCTGATCTAAGGGAGGATATGCTCCTTTGAACGGCGGATAACATAGCCACGTCTACGTGATTCTTTCATTTGATGGGAACTAACTGCTATACTTATACTTGTATACGTGAATCTTTCATTAATCCTCTCTCAATTCATGATTACGGCTTATCTATTCTAGTAATCCTCTATTAATTTCTTTAACAAGTTGATATACGATTAATATGTCTGTTCTTACTCTAGGTTAATGCAACAACTATGGATCGCTATGGCTCAAGGGAGGGAACCACGGTGACTTGAAAATCGTTAAGGTTTTCCTACATTTTTCTTTCTTTCCCTATTTTTTCATTCAAACCAAACATAACCTAAAGTATTTATGATTTGAGGGTCTATGCATGTAATCCTAGAATATGTTATAAATTTATAATGTGTCTTTCTTTGATATGACATACATAGTATTTTTTCACAAACCCACCCAATCCATCTACTTCATTTTCCGTGGAAATATTCCTTCGAGAAGTTATCAACTTGTTTTAACTAATACTGATACCACCTGATGTTGTTGCAGGAATATGTTGATCTTCTTGCTTGGGGTGGATTCGAGCCCAGTTGAGGATCGTCAAGGTAGTACAAGGCTCGAGTTCGAGCTCGGTTCGAGTCAAAAGCTCATAACCTCGAGCTCGGCCCAATTCAAGTTCGACTTGAGAAATATGTTTTATAAAAATTAAAAAAACTATATATATAAAATATTTTTTTATTTGATATTTTAAAAATTAAGAATTATAATAATTAGTTATTATTATATAAAAATAAAAATATTATATATATATATATATATATATAATATTTTCATTATATATTATTTTTTATAATTTTATATCGTTATTATTATTATTATTATTATTATTATTATTATTATTATTATTATTATTATTATTATTATTATTATTATTATTATTATTATTATTATTATTTAGTTATTCGAGCCGGCTCACGAGCCTCACAAGTCGAATTTTATTAGTCTCAAGCTCGGCTCATGGCCACCCCTACTCCTTGCTAGAGGACAATTCAGAGGGACGGATTGATGAGGTTGGTCCATTGAACTGCAAGAAACGAAGAATCAAAGTACCTAGGGTGCTGATCCTGAGCTGGGCAATCTGATGCTTAAGTCAGCAACAAGAAAGTTGAGAGCAAAAAATTAGTTTGCACAGATTGCACATACCTTGTGAAGGATTGCTGATATCCTTTTATACGCATTGTGGTCCGAGTTCCATGTCTGGGATATCCGGGCATGCCAAACCTTTTCAGTCCGCTATATTCAGGGGCGCACTCATCCCACGTGGGTGGTGATCATCATCCGGTCTCTCTGAGTCGTGTGGGAGCTAGAGTCGTCTACGCCAAGTAGGTAACTTTGTCGCTGGCTAACTTGGGAACCCCAGATAAGGGTGATTTGCCATGTAGGACGGTAGCTTGGTACCCAAATGTCGACTGACTAATCTAGTCCTTGGCTACCCAGGTCAGAGTCAAGCTGGCCTTGGATGTCCTCAACTAGCTCTCCCAAGGTGGTGTATGCTGCCCTGTCGGGGGACGATCTGTTGTCATCTCTAAGTCGAGGTCTCGGTCAGGTAGGTCAGTTTAGGTAATCTCGGATCTAACCGATTTGCTCTATGCGGCGCCAAGGTATTACCAGACAGTTCAGGCTTGACATGTCTCTTCATGGTTGATCGGCCAAATCACCCTCCATCACCTAGAGTTTTTTTCTTAGTGTGTTCAAGATGTTAGACAGAAAAGGTAATGTAAGGGTTCTTCTCAACGAATGAGGCAAGGTGTTGAACATGGAGAATTTTAATGATAAGTTTTTGCTCATCCAAATGGAAATTTACACAAAATTGGATGTGACTATGAGAAGCCAGATTACGAGGGGTTGAGATTGAATAGTGAAAATTGGCTCTTGATTTTGGGCTTATAAGCTCACCACTTGGCAAACACATCCTTTACCAAATCATTAGTGGGAACTTCCTCAAAATTGAATAATTAATACAGTTTTCAACACTTATGCAACAAGGTAATTCAATTAGTTTCTTAATTTCAATTTCAATGTTCCTTCATATGTTTTCTTTAAATAATGCTTTGTTTCCTACTACTTCCAATTCCATTCCAGTAGGTGCTGTAAAAATAGAGATAAATTTTAATAAAGTTGGAGGAACCCCACAAGATCTTTATATATTCATATTATAATACGACATGAATAACGGTCATACTTAACAAAATAAATACGAGTCAGGTGGCTAGAGGGTCTGATTGAATATGTAATTGGCCACTAGCTTGAGAGTTAACATCTCAGCCCCATAGCACATCTCCGCTGTGTATTGAAAGCATTTCTCAATAATAACATCGTCGATTCTAATATATCATCAAGAAATGTTCCCAATACACGGTGGGATGTCTTGTGGGACATTATGGGGCTGAATGTTGTGGGGCGAAAATATGGTCTCCTAACTTGAGACCAATCATAACAGGTCATATCTGGGGACCCACCCAACTTATTGAGCCACCAAATATTGGATCCATTTACCATCAATGTGAGGTGAATGTTTCAAGGCCTCTATTGTATATACAATATAACACAACATACAATCTTTTTTACCTTCAGCATATACGCTTATTATGCTTATACACTTCTATAAAATATCTTTCAATAAGTTCCATGGTTCTTTTAACTTATACATGACAATGACAACCAACATATAGCATTATTACTACATAGAAGAGGGTATAATAAGCAAATACTTGGAATTAATAGAAATAAAAATAAATGAAGAAACAAGTCCAATCCATGAAGGGAGAATTCACCATCTATAATCAAAAGAAAAACCTAATTACAAGGTTTGCAAAAGAGCACATTGTTCTTGGTAATTATAAGATACACAAAATAGCACCTTAGGCTCCATTTGGAAGGAGTACAAATACAAATATGTAGAGTGTAAAATCTTATATTTTGTATGTATTTATACTGTATATATTTGTTGTACTCCTTCCAAATTGAGCCTTAAATACTAATTCTTATGCATACATAATACAAAAAAGAGTTCGGCTTCAGTCAGGGCAAAGCCTATTTGAACAGCCTTTACTGCCTTGCATTAAGAATATCTCTATACTTATATGCTTTATTTCATGGGAAGATATTCCCAATACAAGATTGCAAAAGGCTATTTGAACGGTATGGGCACAGGTTTGCCATGAGCAACTTCTGGGAAGATTTCATATAGTTCATATGTTCATGCCACCCAGCTACTGATTTCTCCGACTCTTCAACACATTTTCAAAATCATTCTTTGTTGAAGTAACTTCATTTGATTACTTGTGAGGACCACCCATTGAAAATTTACAAGCTTTATTACAAAAAACATGTAATTTATTAGTTTATTATAATACTTGTAAAAGCATTGCTAAGGAAAGTATAAAACAATCTATTTGGATCCGCATCCATCTTTATCAATTTAAAGGTAACAATAAATCCAATTCAACAACCATCTACTACCACCTTAATTATTTTTCTATTCCATTGACTCTGAGTGCTTCTTATCAATCCCCCAAAGGAATTGAAGAAGCTTCATGAATCAAACCCCAGTCGGGCAATATCAGACCTATACATGAATTGCCCCTTACTATCATAAAATTCTCAAAAATGCCAATTGTACACTCGACTCTCTAGCCATTCCTTTCATAGTTCACCGGACAAATCTAAGGTAAAGAGATATAAATAATAAAAAGAAGAAAAGCATTCATACCAACAAGGCAAAATTTATTCAAAGAATAGGATAATTGGATGGGCTAGCTTGTGGGTAGCTCTCATCTACATACATACAAGTATTCCTATTACATGTAAAGTGTTTTTTAATAAATTTATCTGAATATTAATCTTAGAAGTGAAAGAACACTTGTCTAATACTCATCTTATGTGTTACAGGGTCATGGCCAACAAGGGTGTTGGTGATATATTCTCATTAATTAGGTCCCTAAGCCAAATTTATTCCTAAAGAGTTCTACTTGGTTAGCAGTTAGCAAAGACTAAAATATTTCTTATTAAGGGAGAGAAAAAAAAAAAAGAAAATACAATGAGCAATGAATACATTTCCTTTCAATTCAATGCATTGGGTGTTTTTTCAGTTAAATAACTTTACCAGAAGAAACATCAATAAACCAGATCTTAAGTCTCATAACATTGATTTTAGAAGGCCATCAGTTTCATTACATGATTACATGAAGCTAAGAGTTATATACTTCTCCAATATATATGTAGGACTATGGAACATGTAAATTTATACTATTGTTTTAGGTGACACTATTTTGTTGTTGTCCATTTTCCCATCTCAATCAAACAACCAATTGAAATGTTGCCATGAGAAAAAACATCAACATGCACTAATGCCATATCTTAAAATTTAAGGCACTACACCAACATCATGATTGCCATGTCAGCAATTTTCCAATGCCTCGTTGGTGCTATTGCAATGCAAGACAATGAAACCACACATAGCACACTACTTATTAAAGAACCCACATGATAAAAAACCAATGTGGTCCCCTCTAACCTACAAAAGAACAAGGTTTTGTTACATTTAGAAGACACCATTCTTCTTGTCTTGTCTCTCCTTCCTTGACAACATAATAAAAAGGCCATGCAATAGCAGCCAATATGAAGTTAAATTGGATCATTACTCAACACTATACTTCATTGCCACCTAAGCAAGGACACAAACACCGGTCACCGGTAACCACTGTTTTCAAAACCGGACCGGACTGGATGGTTGGACTGGAAAAATCGGGAACCGGTCACCTGATCAGTTCCGTTTTCCTCCAAAACCACTTTTTCCCCAAAACCGTTGATTTTGGTCAGCAAACTAATGAACTGGATGGTTAACCGTTCGAACAGTTTTGACCATTTTCCAATTTCTTAAATTTTTTGTTTTTTTTTTGTCAGAAAGGGCCGACCGTTCGGGTCAAACGGTTGGACCATTCGAACCGGTAACCAGACCCCTGACTGGTTTGATCACTGGTTTGTTTTTAAAAACCATGCCAGTAACAATATCCTTACTTCTCTCTTTTTTTCTTCCACCTAGTTAATTTGGATCATTATCCACCTCTCTACTTCATTTGTAAATTATGCTGCGTTTCTAAACAATGCAAATGGAGTGTAAATTCCGGTTCAGGGTAAATTTGCACTTTGGTTCACTTTTCCCTGTGTTTGGCAACATTACATTTTTGCATTGACAAATGACAGACCAATGCATATTTACATTGATAATAAGATGTAAAAGTACATCAATAAAAAAAGAAGTAATATCTTATCTATAATTTAAAAACACAAAAAAAATAATTATAATAGATTTACAAAATTCATCATGAAATTATGTATTAACAATATAATTTATAATTTTCCGGATCATTCAATTTAAATGTTATTTAAATAATAAAAATTTAATATTAAAAAAGGAATATTATTTAAATATTTCAATAACTAAATATCTTAAATAACAAAATATTAAGCATAACTAGATTTTAAATAGTTCAAATAACAAAATTTTGTAATAAATTAAAAAAATAAATTAATAATAATATAATATTTTAAAAAATTAATAATGAAATTATGTAATAATAGTATAAATTATAATTTTATGGATTATTAAACTCGATAAATAATTAATATTTTAAAATTTAAATAACTAAATAATATTGTAAATAATTAATTTCACTTATATAAATAATAATTCTAGAAAATAAACTTCAACAAAATTAATACTTATTAATTATAATTTTAAAATCTTAATCTATATTTATTATAAAAGATAACTTTTCATTAATTATGTATAAATTTATTTTTGTTTTGTTATTTAACAGAAAATTTTCAATAATTATTGGAGATTACACTACTATTATATAACTTTTTAAATTTACTTTATTGTACTTATTGCATTTATTCTTTTTTATAATTAATTGATTAATATTTATTAGGGATTAAACTATTATTTGAGATTACACTTTTTATTGACTTTTAATATATTTTTATAATTATTGTATTTTTATTAGTTATTTATTTTATTTGCATTATCAATATATTTTCCATAATTGTGTATTTTCACTATAAATTTTCAATAATCATGGGAGATTAAAATATTGTTATTTATTCAAGATTAGACTATTAATTTAGCTGAAATTAAGAGTGTTCATGGGTTGGTTCAATTCAGTTGTAGGTTGTTTGGCCAACCAAACTGACCTGGTCAAGTTGTGGAGTTGGTCACCCAAAACTAATTAACGATTGGTGGAAACCGGCCAACTCAGGTTGTATCGGTTTGGGTAGATTTTTGATATGGTTGGTCAATTCAAAAGATTTAAGCTTAAAATTTTAAATTCAAAAATTAAGTTTAAATTTAGAAAAATTACAGTGGTATTATTAAAAAATAAATTTATGATATAAAGTATTTTAGACTAAGAAATGTAGGAACTCTCCCACTTTTGCGTATTAACAATTATATTTAAAATATAAAATATTAATATATATCTTTGGTCGAATCATTTGATTTTGGTCAGTTTACAAATGGCCAAAGAAAAACTGATTCAACCTAATCGGGTTGGGAAATTGTTGAACCAAAGCCAATAAAAAATTACTAGAAAACTGACCAACTTGGGTCAAGTTGGTTGGGTTGGTTGGTTTCATCAGTTTGATAAACAATCCTAGCTGAAATTAATTATTGTTATTTTTGTATTATAAAAAATAATTAAAAGTAGTATATAAAATATAAATAATTACTAATTAGTTAAAAAGTTAAAAAATATAAAACAATTGAATACTCTTATGCATTTCTATTGTTTAGCTTTCGCTTAACAAATCCCGTGCATTGCACGGGTCCCCGTTAGTACATCATAAAATCTAACTGCCTTATTAAGAAAGAATTATCAACCAATTAATTGCATCCTAATTTTCCAAGCCCATTCAATAGTGCAATCATTGATAGTAGAATGTAGACATATGGAAAATAATAAAATATATGGTGAAATGTAAATAGGAGAAAATATATTTTATATTAAAACAACGTAAAAATAAATAAAATTTCTATTTATTTTTTATGTTGCGCAATATGGGTACTCCCTCGTGGCAGATGACTCAGAATCTAATGTGGAGGTTCTAAGACGAGCTAAGCCGAAGGTTGCCGAGCTGATGCTGATGTGTTCAAGCTAAAATGTACTGTAGACGACAGAGAGAGATGAGAGTGCCTGGGTATCTTTCACCCAGGGAGGGCACTCCGACGCTTAAGTCAGTAAGTGTATGAAGACTTCTTTGAGAGTGTGAGGGAGCTCACAAGTTTTAGTGCGCGTACCTTTTTGGGTGGATCTGGACGCCTTATATAGGTCCCTAAACTTAGAGGGCTCAAGGTAACAGTCTTGAGCTCTTTGTGGAGCCGTTTCTCTATTTTCGGGAGCATTAAGGTGTAAGTTACGGTTCGTCCAAGTGAAGTCGAGGCGAACGACTCAATGAGTTGTTCTAACAGTCGCACTACCGATGCCTTTGGTGGTGAACTTTTGGGAACTTCTGGTGGCTTCTAGGACAGGTCGCCATAATCTTATGGCTCTGTCAATTTGGCTGCGCCGAGATAAAGGTCGGGCTTAGCGAACTGGTCTGCTGATTCAGCGCAGAGTTGTCACCCGGGAGCCACGTGTCACCATTTATTTGGGAGGATCAAATTACCCTTATCAATTTTAATTATTTTTGGTTCATTCATTTTTCTCGAATATATCGAGATATATACAAGAAAAAGGAGTACATCGGTTAATATACATAATATTGGTTATAGATTCAAATTTAAAATGTATTTTTACAGAAAAAATGAAATATTTTCTGTAATATTGCGGTATTTACCGTTTTCGATAGCTGTTAACAATTCTGAAAGCAGAAACCATTTCAACGTAAAAAAATGAAACAAAATGGCCACATGCAATTTCCGTAATTAGTCCAAAATTTTTTAACTGAAAAATAATCTCATCGGTCGCCAAATCACAAATCACTTATTTTAAGGCTTTAAGCTCTTTTTGCTAGTGGGCTTAGATTGGGCAGGGCCGGTTCATGGTTGGCTCACTATATGGTCAGGGTTTGGGTTGATGTCAACCTTAAATTTAAGTGCCCGTTTGAGAGGGCTTTTAAACAGCTTTTAGCGTTGTATGAACCATGAAACCCAAAAAGCCCTGTAATCACATTTGATAAAAAACCAGAAAGCAGAAAATAGATTTATACAAGGTTTTAAAAATTGACCCAGAATTAGAATCGCTCTGGCCACTGGTTTTTGGGTCAGCAATTTGACTGTCCGATTTGAACAGACAGCCCATTTCAATTTAAAAAATAAAAAATTAACAAAGAATAATTAAAATAAAAAATGGCCAAAAACCATTATTCGAATTGAACAAATTAACTGTTTAACTATCTAAGTCAACCAATCGTTAAATGGAACCGATTGCCTGAATTTACATGAGTAGTTTGCTACGACCTAAGCAAAATCTGGAGATTCAAATATTACCCAAAGGCTGAAAGTTGAAACCTCATTCTGTTTTCCCTACACATAATAAGTCTTAGAGATTTTTATTTTTAGGCTGACATCTAACCTGATTATCCTTTTGTCAATGGAATGCTCACATCCTCAAGGAGACATATCTTATAGGTGGGGAAAAACTTTTGCTCCTGCACCCTTCCGATCACCCCAGTGATGGTCATCAGGATTCAGGACATGTAATCGGTGTTGCACCGAGGCTTGATTGACGCACGGCATGGCTCATAATGGGCCCCAAATGCTCCGGCCCAATAGGTGAAATCTTGTAACAGCGTTTCTAATGCTATTCCAACATGTGCAGCATGATGCATTTAAGCAGAAGGAAAGAGTAAGGATCATTGGGGTTGCCTTAAAAAAAATAAAGAATCATTGTGGTTAGAAGTAGGGGTGTATGGACCGGTTTTGGATTGGATCCTGTTCAAACCAGAATCAATTTGGACGGATTGGATGAACCAACAAGACATATTGAATTGGACCAATCCAGACTTAATGGTCCAAAGTATTTATCGGATTGGACCTGGTCCATCCATAATGAATTTATGTTGGAATAGGTTGGATTTAACTAATATCTGATCCATTGATAGAAGATAGGAATATGTGTCAATGGACCAGGTTTGGGTTAGAATTAATCTAAATTAAAACAATTTTGAATAGAATGGATGGTCCAGACATTGAATTGGACTGATCCAAAATATTCATTGGATTGGATTAGACCTGGGCCATTTGTAATGGATTCACATTGGACTGGATCGGATTGGACTAAATCCATCCCAATTGACACCCCTACTTAGAAGGCCTCCTCTCAAATTTCATCATCAAATATTAAGGCTGTGTTTGGCTCAAAAGAAAAGGCAGGGAAAGGAAACCTATAAAAACCTTGTATAGATACGTTTCCCAACCTTAATTATTTCAATCATTATTTATTACTTAACTAATTAAACAAATTGATAATTGTTAAAATATATTAATGTTTAATCACAAAATTAATAATTAGATAATTATTTCAATAATATAATAAAAAATTCTTAATTATTTTAATAATTAATATGATTATATTATTTTTAATTTTTAATTAATTAAACATAAACATAAATTTTAAAAATATATAATGAATTATTGAAATAATTCATTTTATAATTAACTATTAAAATAAATAATTTAGTAAATATTTAAAATTAAAATAAATACTTTAAGTATTTTATTATATATTAATGACTATTCTTTGTATTCTCAATTATTGAATAATTATTATTTACTTATTTAATTTGTATTAAATAACTAATAAAATATTTTGTACTCAATATATCTTAATAATTAATTACTTAATTTAATTAATAAATAATTATTAATTTTATCTATTCCACTTTTATTAATTATTTTATATTCATTTAATTAATTTGTTAAATATTTAAAAAAACTTTTTTATATCCAAGGTTAAAGTGGTCATTTATTATTTTTCAGAATTTAGCATTCAAATTTCAAAACAACATTCTTTACATTCAAACTTCAAAACCAAGAAAAGTTCACCAACTCCAATACACCTCTTAAAGTAATTATTACAGTTTTAGAGGCATTTGGACTTCATAATTTAGTGCAAACGAATAGGCCCTTAATCTCCTATAAAAAAATTATCATAAACCTCAAGGTTGTGTTTGGTTGCAATGCAAATAAATTTGCACGGATGCAACATTGTGGCAGTGCAAATGATTTGAGTGTAAATTCTGACTTATTTTTGTTTCAAATTTTAGCTTATTTTGTTTGATTGTAGTACAAATGAAGTAAATTAAGACATGAAACAGAATAAAGTAAAACCCAAAACAAAATTAAACAAGAATTTGCATTTTTTTTTCATTTTCACTCCCATGCATTTGTACTAGTGCAAGTAAAATTGCACCGCAACCAAACACAGTACAAATATTTCTCCTCATAAAAATCCTTTTGTGTCTTAATTTTCTCTATTAAAATCTATCACTACTACTCTTTTCTAATAAAATCATTCTGAAATCTCTCTTCCTCCCTCTTACTTCAATTGTCAATGTTTGTAATATCTCCCCTCCCCTATTAATTCTCTCTATTTCCTCTTAAATATTTGAAACCCTTTTGACCCTCTCTAATAAAATATGGGTGTAATTTAATAGGGAGGCCCATGACACCCATAAGTCCAAGTTTTCAACTGGTCTAGGTTAAGGGCCAACCCAAGATCAATCCTAAACATGGATCTTGACCTAACCAAACAGATGTCAAAACTCAAATTTGCCAACCCAAGCCTAACCAAATTTCTATTCAAGCCCATGCATCTGCAAGGTTTTGGTTTCTAGTAACCTTTAATGATGAACAAATATTTTAAGCTGCCTCAACATCATGCCATGTTCCGTAGAAGATGCAAACATTACTCTCAAAAAACCTAACACATAATCAGCCTAAAAATATAATAACAAGCTTGGTTGCTTATGATTTTGAAAGACAACTTAGTCAATAGGAACTATACTATTTATCAAAATATGTAAGCTAATGATAAAATGACACATCATAACTAATATCTTTAGCATTGTTAAACTCATAATGATAAGTAAAACATGAATCAATGAAAAATAAGTAGACCATGTGGCATCTTTAACATGATTGGTTGAAATCTTGATTTAGCATGCAACAAATATTTGTCAATACACCATAATTGAACTCTTAAATCTCACATGAAATCCTAAAAAAATTATAGTGAATTTTATTTTCCATGAATTTTAGTAACTTACCTAAGTCTGTCTTTGGTTGCAACGAGAATTTATTTGCACTGGTGCAAAATAATGGTAGTGCAACTGATTTCGGTGCAAATTATGTTTTATTTTTTATTTTAGAATTTACCTTATTTTGTTTGATTGCCATACAAATGAAGCAAAATAAAACCTGAAGCAGAGTAAAGTATAACCCAAAACAAAAATAAACCAAAATTTGCATTCTTTTCATTTGCACTCCCATGCATTTGTATTGGAGCAAATAAAATTGCACTGCAATCAAACATAGGCTAAAATTTCAAGATTAATTTCATCCTATATTTTATCTAAAGTTTCATATTTTTGTATATATATTGCATAAATATGATAAAATATAAAAAAAAGAAAAGATTATTAATAAATAAAAAGTTTTTGCACGTCTTGAATATTGTGCCTACAATCAAGGTGAAAAGTCATAACTAGAAGGACAGAGCGATGATGTTAAGAGTAGACTACTAGGAAAACATCTCAATTTCCTCAAATTAATTCAACTGATGTTTAGCATCATTGCCGATTTCTCAAAAATTGGTGTCACGTCTTAGGCACAAAGTTGTTTGGTTTATTCCAAGGATAGAAACATATGATGAAGTTAGGAGCTTTTGTTAATAAAATGATTTTTCCCCAGTTATTCAGTCATAAATGTGAATGATTAATAGAGTTAAAGAGCGAAATCAATAACAAAATGACTCAATGGTATAATGGTTAAAGCTTGTTGGGGACGAAGGTAAAGCCAATTATATATTAATCAACTCCACAACTGCTGGAGGATCTTTTTTTGATTTGTTTGGAGAAGCAGCTACTTTTGCTTTGCAGCGAATTCAGATTAAGCCCCTAAGGCTCAGTTTCGAAGGATTATAAATACAAATTTGTTGTGTAAAACCTTGCATTTTGTATGTATTCGTACTGTATATATTTTGTGTTTGTACTCCTTCTAAACTGAGTCTAACGGGACATTCTTTTCTCGGATTTTGAGAGGGGAGAAAGTTAGCTAATGGGTTTTTGATTTCTATTCATCAAGAAATTTATATTCTTTTATCAGATTTATGTGGAATCAGAAAAACTTTATTTTCCTGGGTACCCATCTCCTAGGTGGGTAAAAAATTTTCCCACATGGAAAGAAAGTTGCCAACACTTGAATGCGACAAAATGCTCCTTTTAATAATGGATTTTTATGGTTAAAATGATAATTACCTTATTTACATAGAAAATAAAAGAATATGGGTAAATACACTTACATGGACAAGTTATTCTTGAGAAACACTTGCCCATTTACCTGAATAAGTAACTTACCGAAAAGCATAAATATAGATATGTACAGTGCAAATACATACGAAATAGTACACAATACAAGACTTTACACTCTACATATTTGTATTTGTACTCGTTCCAAATTGAGCATTAGGGGGCGTTCTCTTTATGGATTTTGAGAGGGGGAAAGTTTGTCAATGTGATTTTGATTTCCAATGACTAAGAAACCCATGTTTATGTGAGGACCAGTGAAAATTTATTTTTTTGGGTATCACTTACTTGGTAAATTATCTTTCCTGTCTAAGAGAAAGTTACCAACATATGGATGAAACAAAAATACACCTTTTAATAATAGAATTTTTATGGCTAAGATGGTCATTTCCTTATTTACATGAAAAATAAAAGAACATAGTTAAATGTATTTACCCAAATAAATCTTTCCTGAAAAACACTTACCTAAATAAATACATTTACCCAAATAAATGACTTGTCAAAAAGCCATCGGGGCATAAGTATTTCTTCAAAAGGATTGCCGAACAGAGCTTCTTTTTCGCTTGGAAACACCACCTCTAATATTTTTTATTTGTAATGAATATTGACAGAGCCCCTACCTCTCCTTGACAATCAGAGAGTACATATTTTTCAGAAAGAAAAAGAAAAAGGTCTACCTACAAAAGTTTTCAACAGTGCTGGCTTAACTGTTTATGAGAGAATATGCTACACAGGGAGGGGTGTCACACAAACATAGTACAGCTGTATATAATGTTTTGAAAATCGATCCAAAATCAGAACCGCTTTGACCACTGATTTTCGGATCAGTGGTTTGATCATTTGGTTTGAATGGATGCATATTCTAATTTAAAAAAAAATTAAAATAAAAAATGGTCAAAACTACTGTTCAAGTTAAATGGATCAATTGTTTGACTGCCCGGGTCAGTGGATAGTTGATCAAGTCAACCATTTTTTTTTTTTTGCCCAAAAAACAGGTGAAGGGTGAAAGGAGATCCGGACTGTTGATTCGACTGTCTGGATCCAGACTCGGTAAATTGCTTGGTTGGTTCTTGGGCTGAACGGTCCAACCGTCCAGATCAACAACGGTTTGAAAACACCGGCTGTAATAGAAAGCGTGGTTAGTAGGAGATCCGGACTGTTGATTCGCGGATTTACCCAAAGCTACACCCTTGGGGATGGCAGATATTTCTCCCTTCAAGGTGGTCCATTCCGGTTTCGGTGTGATTGTCGCAAAAAGAACCAAAACGAGGAAAATTTGAATTATTGATCTCGCGCTGGGATGCGGAGTGACCAACTCAGCTACTTGGTTTTTACTCCATGGATGGGCCAAATGAACAAAATCTCAAATTTTGTGTCGTGTTTTGCTTCTTGGAAGTGACGATATAGGAGTCTAGAGGCGTAAAATGAAGTGCAATCTGAATCTAGGGCTTATCTCATCAAGTTATGTCATCCAAACCTCAATTGCTGGTTTTGCTTCTTTGGAATCCGATTCATCAAATGATTAGGTTCATCTTGTTGGTTTGACATTTCGGCTCAGAATGTCTGAATCAGATAGTTGTTGGAGCATCAATTAAGCTCTGCATATTTTGTGTCGCTGACATGGTCCACCCATTTGCAATAGTGGAACTCAGAATTGTTGCATAATACACTTCATGGATAACACGATTCTCTCTCTCTCTCTCTGCTAATAATTAACGTGCCAAAATAATGAAGTTTACCCACTGTTGTCAGACTCGAATCGGACCAAACGGTCAGACCATCGGGATTGGAAATGTTGACTTGGCCAAACCGAATGGTCGGACCATCAGACCCATGACCCAGTAGAATGTTTTGGATACCCGGTTCTTAGAAAACTTGATATGGACCATTTGTTTAAGCCTTTTATTTTAAACCAATTAATCAGGCGCAATCGAGCCAAAAGTTGGAGCATTAACCAAATTGATTCAATCTCCGGTCCAGGTGTGAAAATGAGACTTCCCAAATCAGGAATCTTGATCCTCAATCTACCAACCAAGTTGGACCATTAATTAAGACATTCATCAGGGAGATTCCTCCTACCAGAGAAAATCAGAAACCAGCAGCTCACAAACAAGCCAGGATTCATCGAAGTCTACTGGTTCCGACTCTACAGTCAACTCCCATGACGTTATACCGTTATAGTAGTATGAAATGAATCCAAGAGTGATTCCAATATTCAGTCTGAACTAATTTCCTTAATGTTCTTATTCTCCTGCCTTTTTGGTTTTTTCTTAGTTCTTCGATGCTTAAGGAAAGGGGATATGTGCAGAGCAAATGAGCAGTCAACCAGAAGACACAATTATATCAAACCTGTAGAAGCCATTAACAGTGGGAGAGAGAGAGAGACTAAAGCAATGCATGCTTCGGCATCTGATACAAAGAATCTAGTTTGGTGCCCAGTAGACAACAGCGTCCTAACTGATCCTGATGAAGATTTTTCTTCTTTTTTTTTTCTATGATACCTTAAGAAGTGCTTTCTTTACGTCAAGTGGAAGTTTGTTAAAACGTTAAGAGAATCTTTGCTTTGAGATAGGTGATTAAGTGTGATCTGGCTGCTCCCAGTTGGAGGTGACCTGGCTTTCAGACAGACGGCAGACTGAACCTGCAAGGATATCAGAGAACCCTGGGATGCTAAGCCGGCGAGGTCGCTCCGATGCTTAAGTCAATAGATTAATAGCGAGCTAAAATTGTTTGAAAATGAGAGAGCTTGAGAGTAGGAAATCACGCATACCTTTCACCCTCGGGGGGTGGAGCCTTTATATAATAGAGTTCTCGCGGGCTTCGCGGAGTGGCTCCAGGATCCTCGTCACGATGAGGTCCGTTTCCGCGTTAATTGAGGATAACGCTGCCAACTAATAAGGTTCACCACTTCCGCCTGAATCGGACGGGGGAGATAATGCTAGCTGTTACGAGGTATGATCCCGTGAGGCGCGGAATCTGGTGATGAGATCTTCGGGGTTGCCATGCAATGGTCGGTCAGTATTACCCGATCTAGTATTCCTTAAATCCGACCTGGTATGAATGCCGAAGTGCCTTGGGATCGAGGTAGTCCTAATGTGACCTTGCACTGAGGAGAACTCATCTTGAGGTGGACTCACCCCGAAGTGGATTGGTCATCCAAGCTTGATCCCTTACAGACTTAGCGCATCGGACTGAGCTGTCATCCTACTAATTAGATCGTATCCACATATCCCCCTATTATTAGGTCGGGCCAAATCACCCTACATCAATAGGCTAATCAACAGTTTTAGCATCTCGGGGGTTTTCACTCTTCACATACAAATAGAAACCAACATTAACAACAGGGAATGAGACACGAGTTGACTCGATGGCTGAGTTTCCCCAACCAACATGGCTGCCTAATGGGCTATATGGTAGGTGGGTGGGTTAATCCTGGCTACCAACCATAACCGGATTTAGTAATTACTTAAGAACCTAGTATTTGGGATTGGGTGGATTCCAGCCCAGGCTAAGCCTGGAGGGAGCGTGACTGGTGTCATTGTGTGGGTCATGACTCAAGACTGCTGCTGTGGAGGAGATAAAATCATAAAAGAGTGATGCTCAGTTGACTGTAGTGGGCCTGTGGTGGGGCTCAGCTCTGGTCCCTGGGCAGAGCTGGCAAGAGAGCCCACAAGCCCACTTGAACCTGGGAGAACAGAAAACGGTTCAAAGCGAAGGACTGATGGAGATTGTGTGTGAGTGTTGATCCCCTGAGGTGGAGCATTAAATGAGATGCGCTTTACCGACTAGAACTGTTTTACTGACATCCATCCTCCTAAGCATCTACAACTCCAATCAATTAATAGCTGTGTGCCAAATCTAAGTGCCAGCACGAATTTCCTGGGACAAAACCATGCTACGTAAGCTTTTTGAGCCCCTAAACATGTGCCAAGTGCCAATCTGCCGTGGAGAGAGAAAGAGTAGGGCCAACCTACACGGCTATACACCTATACCTACTACTACATTAAAAGCCGAGTCCTCTGAGCGGTGCAGTGTACACGTGATCCCGTACTAGACATGGGCTTCCATTTCCAAGTTCCATCTCAATTGTGCCCGCACAGGCTAATTAAGACCATTAGATTGGGATCCAACGGGTTCAGCGGCAAGTTAAATGATTCTGTTTCATTCGGTTTGGTAGTTAATTGATAAAGCGAGACAAGGTAGTCGGTGGGGGTGACGACGTGACGTGGTGTGTCGGAAAGTGCCAACTCAGCTACCCGGCTTTTACCGGGGCACGGTGGGCAAAGAATCAGTGAGAGTCATGAGTCTCCACGTAAAGGAGTACAGCAGTCTCCCTCCCACGAGACGAGACTCCAGCCTCCAGGCAGGCAGACCGCCTCACTCCTCAGCCAACAGAGGCAGAAGTAGAGAGAAGAGGAAGCAGCCCCAGATATCCCGATTCACACGCATACAACCAAAACTAAAAGTCTAAAACAAAAGAATATAACAACTGAGCTGGACCAGCTGGTGCCTTGTAGTACGGAGTACGGACGGACCAATACTCATTATTCAACCATGGCCCGGGGCCCACTCTTTCTCCTTGGAGTTGTATATGACGAAATGTTGGTAAAAGACAAAGGTATCCTCTTGCTCTTGTTTTCATTTCTACTATTTTCAAAACCGATCCGACAGTTGGGATAATAACACATTACCAAATGGGCAGTGTTGATCCGTCGGATCATTTCTCCGGGTCTCGAGTCTAGAATCTTGACGGTGGAATCAGGGCAACGGACTCACAACCTTGGAATTTGGATTTCCTCCTAACAAAGTGCGTTACAGTGTTCACACCCATCTCACAGCACGGTGCAATCAGAGTGGAGACCGGATCTCCTCACACAGGGCGCCTTATATGTACATCTTACAATGCATTAAGGGTAGGGATCTATTAAAATAATGCTTCCCAACACGCCATTAGTTTTGGCCATCTGACAACATCTCCCTTATTATTCATAGGAAGAATAAATCTAAACTGCATTGGGAATATCTCTACATGAATGATAACATGCAAATATCATAGATATTTCCCATGCATGCTAAAAAATGAGTTCACATTATCAAAGCCCAACAACACATTCCAGTTGTGGATGTTCCCAATGCATGTTAAGATGTGCATGTAGGGCACCAATGTGAATTCATTAGGCCCCATTTGGTTTGTGGGAATAGGGATCTGGAATCAAAGTTGAGAGGGCTATTCCAATTCTTCCAACTGTTTGGTTGGATTGAATTAAAATCTCATTTATATTCCTGTTGGAATGGCCATTCCCTGTCTCTCCCTTGGAAATAAAATCTCATTCCTATTAATTTCAATTCCCTTTCCCATTCTTATTTAAACAACACAGACTATGAAAATAAACCATTCCAATTTTGATTCTAAACGCAAATCAAACGAACCCTAAACTATATTTTGATTGTAAAAGTACGGACGCTATGAGGTCATATGAGGTGCACACTGTAAGAAGTAAATCCGGAGTCCACCCTTTAATTTTCTTTCTTCCCCTTCCCAATAGAATGGGGGTGGGTGGGGACCATCAGTGAAGTGCACATAAATCGACATCACTACAAAAATGAATTGGGATCTGTTTTTCATAAAGCGCTCCTCTTACCGTCCTTACAATACATGGAGAGAACATCTCCTGTCTCTGGTAGCTGGGCAATGTTAGTTGGTCGTCCATAATGAACAGTGCTTCCGATGATAATTAAACCTCAACCTCCGATACACATTCGGATTTTCTATTCATTGAAACATGTATCACTGACAACTTCGGGACTGTGTGCTTACAACTTACAACTTCATATCATATACAAGGAACAGTTCTGCTTCTCATAGTATCATTTTTCAATTTTTGACTGTTAGGCCATCATCTCCACATAACTGAAATGTGGTCGTAATTTCTTTTCTGCACAGCAGAGGAACAGTAGACCTAGAGGACCCAGAATAGCAAGGACCTAAGCTAGAAGTAGTGTCGGCTCATCTCTCAAGTCTCAACTCTTACGTGTAGCCGTGTAGGGACTGGGGACTGCCTCCGGCTTCTAACTTTTGGCGGATGTGAAGTTGGGTAAGGTTATCCAATTTGAGTTCCACACATTTTGCGCTTACACAGGAGTCAGGACTCGGGACACCCTCTTCAGTCTTTATGATGGTGGCCGGTGCTACATCTAGAGTTCTTTCAACTTTCAACCACCATTAATTGCAACTCCCATCCCATTATACTGTGTTTTACTTTTGGGCTTCGTCAGCTTGCAGTGAGACGAGGACATACATGTAGGTGTCATTCTCCCACTTGGTTCTTGCAGATTGGCCAGTTCCCATCCAAAATTCAAAGCCTCCATGGCCTAAATTTATGAGTGATCATGATCACATTCTCCAGTTAAAAGAAATTTATCACAGAAAGAGACTGAGATAAAAAGAGAGAGAACAAGATAGGACACAAATAAGGTCAAGCATTAGTAGTACTATCTAACAGAGTAGCAATCAAATTCGTTATGTACAAAATAGGTGGTGTATAAAATTCATCTTTTGAACTTTCATCCACTATACTCATCCCGTCATCCCTCCCACATTCCATCAACACCCTATAGGAATCAACCCTCCACCAAAAGTGGCCCACTCCGCTCCTCTCCTACCACCTGTTCGCCCCAATTACCCAATCAACCAAACCCAACAAGAACAGCTACTCCCACCATAAATATAATTTCTATTCTTTTTTTTCTCTCCTTTTTGTTTACGTTTTAAATATGTACAAAGACTGAAATCTGAAGAAAAGCATATACTACAGGTGGTGGCCGGAACCCTTTTCTTCTTCTTTTGCTAGGGGATGTCGTTTTAGGAATAAGATCTTATCAATCCCAAATTGTACAGATTCCTTCTCACTAGGCTTCCGAGTGACAACAGCACCGCCCCGCCAGTCCCGGCCACCGTCGTCGCCGTCGTCTCGTTCCTAGCTCCCTCCTTGTGGCAGACTGACGAGGATTCCTTCACTTTTAGATCGCTAAACCCAATTCTTTCTCGTACGGCCTCAATTATCTTTGGGTCAACAGGTTGACCGGCCGCGTCCGTCACATAAAACACATTTACCGCCATGTTTCTCGTGGTGGAGATCTCCGCCCTCGTCACGTTCAGCCCATTCTCTCGAAATGTTCGAGTTACATCTGATAACAGCCCCCACCTGTCCACTGTGCGCAATTCTAACCTTACACCCTGAAAGAAAAAGCTTTTAAGATTCAGTGAAAAAAAAAAAAAACTATGCCAAGAATTTACTACTACTAGCTATTTTGTGATGATAAATTTAACGATACCTCGGACGTCCTTCTCTCAATGGCAGCTTGGAGGCATTGAATCACGCGTTGCTTCTCAGCTTCTGAACTAATTGGGGATCCATCGTTGTGTCTTATGTAGAACTCCTGTAAAATAAACACCAAATGAGTTGAAGTTCATCCAGATACAACAAAAATTAGAAAGCCACAAGGTCTGATTTTATGAAGAAAATGAATACCTGATATGCTTGATTCCCGGTCGTGTCTAACGTTCCATGGAATACAACATACTCCATGTCCGTCAACGTGCAGACTATATCAAACAAAAGCTTGGACCGATCTTTACACTGGACGTTCACAACAGAGTAGCCCCTCTCCGCCCAATTCTGAACAGTGACGGACGGTGAGGGAGTGGCGGATTCCGTTCTCGACCTGCGCTCGTAGTCACGATCGGCAAACATCATCTGGTGTAGACGGCGTTCTGTGTGGGTGACGGCCATGGAGACTGCAGTCTTGGCACTTCGGATATCATTATCCCCTTTCAGGACATTCCTTAGACGCCCTTCGATTCTATTGATCTTCTGCGTGTCCTCAATTGGGAACCCAGAGTTACAGTCTTTGACATAGATTAAGGAGGCAATCCGACCATTGTGCGTCCACACCTTCGCGTCCACGACATTGCACTGTAGCTCGGCAAGCACGGCGAACACCTCCGAGAGGAGGCCAGGCCGGTCTGTACCCGTTAATTCTAAGGCCGTGAGATCTTTAAACCCGTTAGACGTCACAGAGTTACAGGTACCCAGAGACTGTAACAGACAACCAGGAACTAATGTCAGTTATGTTAAAAACATCGATTTAAACAGAAAAAACGGCAAAATTAAATAAAACCCACGAAGGGAAATTGAATGAACTAAGCAACTAATGGTTTACCTGTTCAATGTAGCTGATGACGCTTTCGTCCGTGAGTTTTTCGCCGTTTTGATCGGTCACGTGGAAAACTGTGGATGGAAGTTAATACGATGAGATTAAAGAACTTTCTTTAGGGGGAGAAAGGAAGGAGGAGTTTTTATTCAATTATGGAAAGCTGCATGTACGCTCTGTGCCCGGCTCATTTTAGAATGGGAACCAATGAACAGATAGAGGTTTGGTTGATTAATTGCTTACCGTCCATGAACCATCTTCCGTCAGAGGATATATATGCTTTCTTAATGCAGAGATTCAGATCTGTGAGAACTTGTACGGCCTCCAAAAGGATTCCATGTTTTCTCGCACTGTCAACCTGGTAAAAAAGAACAGATCAGGGGTTGGTTAAACTTCTAGGACTATTTTTTTGAAGCCCTTCCCATGAATTTCTTATGTTTTTGAATAGGGTTACTGTTAATCTGTTCATTTCTAATTTATGGAAAGGGTAGGATGGTTCCAAGAAGCTTACCTTGACTAGAGTCGCATTAGCACAAACGGCGTTGTCGATGACGACTCTGCAAGGAAGTCAAGAGGAAAAATTAGAGGAAGGACTTTTCTGAAATTTGAGGAGAAATCAATGGAGGAATACAAGGTTGTCGTTAATGGTCGAGTTGCAAAAAAACAGAACAGAAGTCTTTCAAAAGTAAGTAACAGCGGAGGGAGGGATATTTTCTGGACTGAACGGAAAAGACAGAAGGAAGGACTGAAACCAGTGTAAACAAATGAGAACTAAACTAGAAGTTGCTGACTTAGACGACGTAAGTTCAAGGAAACTTCATCATTTGCTGAGAAAAAGCAGAGATAAATACTAAGCAATTTTAGGCATTCAATTGATTGATAAATTGAAGGGGGACATCGAAACCCGCGTTAAATCTGAGACGCCTTGAAAATAATCAGAGAAGAGAAGTCGGAATCATTAGAAAAACCGAACAAACTTGAAAAACCATGTCGAAGGCGAACAACCTTCTGTTCTTCACCAGAATAAAGCTTTGAAAGAATCTAGACCCGTGAAATAAAATATGCTTCAAACTTGAAAAACCATCTCGAAGCGGAAAACAAACAAAGAAATCCAAGAAAAAACACAATGAAAAACGGGGTATTAACGGGGAAATCCCCTGAAGACTCCAAGAAGAAAACATTGCCATTCAGAAACCAGACTAACCTCGGAGTATTCATCCGTATGACAAGCTTCTCATATTCATCCAAACTCGAAGGCCACTCCATCCTTGCTTCTCAGTTCTCCCCAACTTTACCCGCACCCCTGAACCTTGTATGCTTCCTCCGTTCAAATACCAATAGAAACCTCTCAACAAACGACGACAGAAACGAAGAACTTCACCGTAGAAACACATAAAACTAAAATAGCAACACTGTAGAGACTCGTTCCATGGAAAACCAAAAGACACCAGATATCTCAAGCTCCCCTATTCCTCGTCTCAACTCTCTTCAACATGGAGGAAGAAATCAACATTTGTCAGGCAAAACCAGAGGTCTCGAAGATTTGAGGACTCTGTTCTCTTTCATCCAATTTCAAACCTGTGCAACAAACGCCTAGCGAAGCCCAGCTTTTGCCCCCACCGAAAAGGAAAAGAGTGGCTATTTTTCTCTCTCTTAAAGCATAGAAGCGCAAAGCACGCCTCACTCACGCTCTCTCTGTCTTCCCCTATTTATATATACTAGACGTTTTTTCCGTATGTATTTACTCTTTTATAAATACCACGTCCCTACGCAAAGCGGGCCGATCACATGCCGTCTGATTCTCTCTGCCCACTGCCCCCACCCCCTGCCCTAAATGACCGACCACAATGCTGAGAGCGCCTGAGTGCTGAGTGCTGACCTAACCTAACCCCTCTAAACGCCAGCTATATCCCAATCCCATCCCCAGGTCAACAAGACAGCAACCTTTTTGCGACACGTGTCTCTGGATCCCTTACTCGACGGTTCACCTCTACTACAACTCGGACGCCACCTTAAACTCGTCAGTTACTCCTTCCCTCCTTGCTTGCGTTCGACTCAATATCAATTGGCTACACAGAAGAAGAATGGACCGGGCTCGAGGGAGGGCCGAGGGCGCATATTTCTTGGGCCCGGTCCATCCACGTGTCACTAGTTAACGGGCCCACTCCGAGATGGCTTCGCCAATAAGCTGAGATCTGCCGACCGGAATTATGTTCTCCACGCCGTCCGTGTCGGCTTTTCTCTTGTCTGTCCTCGGACGATTTTCATTCCTTTTTTTTTTTTGAGTTTCCTATTTCCTATATCTGATCGCCACGCTCGTTATAACTAACTTTTCCCATCACTAACCCCATTTCGACAGCTGATCAACCTACCAATCAGAGGGCAGATTAGTCATCTTAATGGGAGAGAGAGAGAGAGAGAGAGAGAAGCGAGACGGTGGATCAAACTGTAGCATCATTCACCTGCTATCATCTTCTGTTTGGAAGGAATGCAAAAAATGCCGCTTGAGTGAAAGACAAGCGTAGTTAGTCCCAGGCTCACCACTCACCAGCGAACGTGGTACACATGCGAATCTGTACAGATCAGATGGAACGGGATCTGCTCCTCACACATGAGCGTGTGAGGTCGGTGTGAGACGCCCTGTGTAAAAAACAGATCCGGTCTCAGATC